>NW_026111720.1:420000-549772 GCF_024679095.1 Eriocheir sinensis
ATATATAAATATGTATATTCACGTCCTTATGGATATCTTCTTGTTGATTTGAATAAATACTCCTGAATCCCTACAGTTTCGCTCAAACATTGTTGGAGAGCCTCCCAGGTGAACGCGTATTCAATGGGAACTCAGGAAAAAGGAACTCTTACGTTCTATACTCCCAACACAACGAACCCTAAGGTTTAAGCTCTCAGCTACTTCTGATCTTACTCTCTTAATCCTTTGCAACTACTTTCTTAAACCATCGAAGTCCGCCTTCCTGAAGTCAGGTATTAAGTGTTGTTTCTGCTGACTCTATCCTCCCATTTAATATTAAATTTAATTTCCTTATGATTACTGTTACCTAATGAACCCCCAACCTCTATGTTGCTTATTATGTCCTCTTTATTAGTTAACAACAAATCCAAAATATGTTCTTCCCTCGTTGGTGTACTAATTAACTGCTTGAGGAAACTATCCTACGGCGGGAAATGAAAAAGAACCATGCAGCATGGAAAACTGCATGGAAATTTGTTCAACGCCTGTGAGAACAAGACAACGCTTGCTGAGCACTCAATGATGATCACAAGACTAATATTCCTACCTGCGGGATATACTGTTAAATTTATTAATCATGCTAACGCATATGAGCCATCTTATTTAGCATTCTATGACTTTGAGAGTATTCTCGTAAAGCCTTCTTCGAATGGGTGTAAAGAGACATCACTTTGCCATAGCGTATGCTTACATAATAGTGAATAGAAACGGGGAAACAGTAGAAAGCGGATCATATTGTGAAAGTAATGCTGTAAACCATTTTAGCTGAACCCACACTGTTTTGTATATAGAACGAACTTACATTAGCTGAACTCACACTGTTTTGTATATAGAACGAACTTACATTAGCTGAACTCACACTGTTTTGTATATAGAATGAACTTACATTAGCTGAACTCACACTGTTTTGTATATAGAACGAACTTACATTAGCTGAACTCACACTGCTTTGTATATAGAACGAACTTACATTAGCTGAACTCACACTGTTTTGTATATACAACGATCTTACATTAGCTGAACTCACACTGTTTTGTAAATAGAACGAACTTACATTAGCTGAACTCACACTGTTTTGTATATAGAACGAACTTACATTAGCTGAACTCACACTGGTTTGTATATAGAACGAACTTACATTAGCTGAACTCACACTGTTTTGTATATAGAACGAACTTACATTAGCTGAACTCACACTGTTTTGTATATAGAACGGTCTTACATTAGCTGAACTCACACTGTTTTGCATATAGAACGAACACATTAGCTGAACTCACACTGGTTTGTATATAGAACGAACTTACATTAGCTGAACTCACACTGTTTGAATATAGAACGAACTTACATTAGCTGAACTCACTGTTTTGTATATAGAACGAACTTACATTAGCTGAACTCACACTGTTTTGATTATAGAACGAACTTACATTAGCTAAACTCACACTGTTTTGTATAAAGAACGAACTTACATTAGTTGAACTCACACAGTTTGCATATAGAACGAACTTACATTAGCTGAACTCACACTGTTTTGTATAAAGAACGAACTTACATTAGTTGAACTCACACTGTTTTGCATATAGAACGAACTTACATTAGCTGAACTCACACTGTTTTGAATATAATACGAACTTACATTAGCTGAACCCACACTCCTGGAAGAAGTTAAAATTTTCTAAAGGCTACAATAAAATCAATATGACCGATGAAGATACGGCACGTCACAATGAACAAACTCACTGTCTTCTCTGTAAATACGGGTTTTAAAAGGTAAAGGAGTAAAACATCATGACCATGAAAAATCGAAACAATTACATTGAAACTTATTATAATAGATGCAACCTTCAAATGAAAAAATCACAAATTGCAGCGCACTCTCATTGCACATAATGCGGATTACGACATGACGTTAATCCCGCGTGAATTAACGCTACCTGACTTTGAAAATCAAACTAAGACCAAAACATTCAGTTCACAAATACCATGAAGTCATCATAAATGACTTGAGATTTATTGACTCGTATGTCTTTATGTCTGGTACACTCGCGGCTTTGCAGAACCAATTCATCAGCAATGGGAACGAACCCATATGCACACAACAGATGTTGAAAGATGTGCCAGCAACTGCGTTACCATTATTGATCAAGGGAAAGCAGGTTTTTTGTTATGACTATATGGATTCGATGGAACGACTTTGAGACACGTCTTCCATCCCGCGAAGATTTTTTCAATTCGCTTCAAGAAGCAGAACTTTCCGAAAGTGATTATAAACATGCTCAGAATGTTTGGAAAGTAGCTGGGTGTCAGAGCCTGCTGGACTATTTGTTGCTTTATGTAAAAAGTGGATGTTGGCCTTCTATGTGATGTCTTCCTAGAGTGGAGAGTATTTTGAAAACCCAGTGGAGGTTGGATGTTGTAAATTATATTAGCCTACCAGGATTTGCCTATGACTCTTTTCTGTTAAAAACACAGCAGGAATTAGAGATGCTTAGTAGCCCAGACATATATCATTGCATTCAAACAAATGTGCGTGGGCTACACAAGTGTTAATGCGTCGTTTTGTACGCATCATGTTTTGGATTAAACTGAGGTTCGTGTAGATGTTATTGGTGCGTACAAAACGACACACAACACTTGTGTAGCCTTGTGTAGTGGAACTAATAGACGTATGAGAATTTGAAGATACCATAAGAATCATCACTAAATTCCGCCTCGGAACATATATTCGGCAAAAAGTTGGCCCACAAAATTTCGAGCTAGCCGCAGATTTCTCAAGAATCAGAGAATGGAACACACACACACACATACACACACACGCACACTTTCCCTCTCACATCGTCACCCTCCGCTTCCGTACTAGCCTTTCTAAGGAACGTAGATAAGGAGCTTTGAGCGATTTTTATTTGTTAGGCTACTCTGACGAGAAAAAATACAGTTTTCTCGGTGTAACTCGGAACTAATAGACGTATGAGGAATTTGAAGATACCATAAGAATCCTCACTAAATTCCGCTTCGGAACATATTTTCGGCTAAAATGTTGACTCCACAAAATTTCAGCTAGCCATAGATTTCTCAAGAATCAGAGAGAATGGAACACACACACACACACACACACACACACGCATAATCCTTTTCACTTTATGCCTTTTCCCCGTCTCTTCCGTACCACTTTCCATCTCCATCTCTCTCTCCTTACCTTCCTTTGACTCACTGAGGTATTTCTGGGGTGCCTTAGTTTTGAGCGCTATCTTGATCTAGGGAAAAGGTAAACTCGATGCGGCAACGTCTAAGGTCATATGACACCGAAGAGCAGGCAGAAAATATAAAAGAAATGCAAGTTGAGAAAAGAAATAAGAAGAAAGAAGTTAGAAATGAGATATAAGACATTAATTAATGCAAAATCAGAAAAAAAGACTTGGTGCTGCAGTGTTTAGGGTTAGATGGCGCCAAATAACCGGAGTAAAAAAATATATATATATAAGTTGAGGAAAGAAATAAGAAGAAACAAGTTGAGAAATGAGAAATAAGACGATAATGATACAATACACCTAGCTAAAACTTAAATAATTTATCGAGTCTTACGTTCAATGGCGATTTTTTTTTTTTATTTTCGGACTTGCATTAGAGAGTAAACTCATATTCCAGCCTGGTCATTAATTAACCAATGTCTTTAACCTTTTCCGTGATTGTAATCTTGTGGTCATTCGAGGGCCCACGATCTTATCTTAACCTTCAAGTACCCTCTCCGTCACCCCCTCCCTGCTGGGCACCCCTACTCCCGTCACCCTCCCGCTTCCGTACGCTAGCCCGAGAGAGGTGGGGATGGGGTGGGGATGAAGTGGGGAGGAGGGGTCAGATACCCTCTCTTCCGTAACCCCCGTTGACCCCCAACCCCCTTCCAGTCCCCCTGAGGCTACCCCCACTTCCATGCATTTGTTACTATTCATCGAACATTGTATAAAAAAAAAGGAATACTTACGTTTACCTCCTCTCAGCTCGAAAGTTTGTGAGTCGACATTTTACGCTACATGCATACACCAATAACAGCGGTTGTTTGAAATTTCCAACTTATCCAATAGAATTATTACATGACCAACAGTTTTTGAGAAAGTGGAAGAAAACTGAATAATACCAACACATATTGGAAAATTAATCATACGTATGAATTTGTTTATATTACCACTTAAGATCAGGGGAGAGTTGATAACTAGTTTATTCGGTAGACTTAGCTTGGGTCTTTCTACACCGAATTATGACATGATTTTGTCGGACCTTTTTTTTTGGCGATTTTGAAACAAATTTTTAACGATTATATTTTAACGCGATTCGCACCATTGTGCATGAGAGGGTTATCACAGCTGCCGAGAGAGAACGATTCTACTGTTGCCTCTCGATCGATACCTGTTTTTTTTTTACAGCAAAGGAAAGCACAAGGGCACAAAAAATGAAACAATAATAAAAAAAAGCCCGCTACTTGCTGCTCCTGTAAAGAATCCGAAGAGGTGGCCGAAAGAGAGGTCAATTACGGGAGGAAAGGTGTCCTGATATCTTCCTCTCGAAAGAGTTCAAGTCGTAGGCAGGAAATACAGTTTTAGGATTGCCAGCGTGAGGATGAACGAGTGAAGATGCTGGTTAACTCGTGCGTAAAGGATTTGGACAGTAAAGGGATGAGCTTGGTAGAATGTCGTGTGTGGCGGATCCGGGGGACGGGGGGAGGCATGCAGTTAGCAAGTTCAGAAGAGCAGTCAGCGTGAAAATTTCATTAGAAGATAGAAAGAGAGGCAACATGGCGGCGGAATTTAAGAGGTAGAATACTATCAGTAAGGCCCTTTTCACACGAGCAGTTTCTGCCGCTTCGGCAGAAATGCCGGACGGTTTAGCTTTACATTGACTCCTATGGGTGCGTTCACAAAGCCGGAGCTGCCGCTCCTGCAGCCACACCCTGCCGGACTACCAGCAAGACCGAAGCAGCAGAAATGCCGTACAGCGGTTTCGGTGGTCATGTGTTGCTATGGGCGTGTTGCTATGGGCGAGGATGGTTGTCTGTCAACACTGGGAGGAAGGGCACGCGACCAATTTGCATCATTGGAAAAGCTGGACTGCACTATATATTCTATCATATGAACTTTCAATAAAAGAATAAAGAAAATGATAGCCTCTAACATATTAAATATCTAAAAGTCTGTACAACAAAAAATTGCATTTAAATTTCAGGGTTATAGCTAATTAAAATTATCATGAAACGGGCTGCTGATCTTCGAGATTGAAAGACGGCCTTGTTTGCAGGGTCCCTCAAGAAGATTACAAATATGACTGAAGGAGATACCAAAGCGGATGCGGCAGACACCGCACTTGACCGTGGATGTCCAGGTGGCATGTGGCTGCCGCTCGCAGGAGCGGCAGAAACCGCTCGTGTGAAAGGGCATGCGGCTGCCGCTCCGGCATGTGCTGGAGCGGCAGAAACCGCTCGTGTGAAAGGGGCCTAGTCGTATTATGAAACATTTCGCCGGCCGAGAACACATATTTGGCAAGGCTTTCGTAGTAGTTGTGGGCATTTCTAGGAGTAGTTTTATGACCCTAGTGGTAGTCTGACCCTTCTTCTGGACCATGAACCTAAAGAGACGCTCATTAGAACCCGACTGATCCCCTCACTGACCTTTAGAAATAGCTGATGTTAGAAGCCAGAGCGTCTTGTAATACCAGCCTTAGACTCCACTTTATCCAGCAGAGCTGTGTGGTGAGCCCCCCACGTGAGATGCATACTCCATACAAGGACGGACAAGGCCCCTGTATAGGGATCGCAACTGTGCGGGGGAGAAGAACTGTCGGAGTCGATACAGAACGCCCAACCTCGAGGAAGCTGATTTAGTGAGAAAGGAGATGTGAAGTTTCCAGTTAAATTTTGAGTTAAGGATAGACCGAGAATGGTTAGTGTTGAAGATGGTGACAGCTGGGTGTTATCGAGAGAAATAGGGGATAGCTGTTTGGAAGAGTGTCGAGTTGATAGGTGGAGATATTGGGTTTTTGAGGCATTGAAGGACACAAGGTTCCTTTTACCCCAATCGGAAATGATAACAAGGTTTGAGGTTAAGCGTTCTGCAGCCTCCATCCAGTCTGGAGTCTAGTAATTCCTGTTGAGAGGTTCTTCTCTTGAAAGAAGTTGAATAATGCAGAGTGGAGTCATCAGCGTATGAGTGGACAGGACAGTTTGTTATAGAAAGAAGATCATTGATGTATTATAGGAAGAAAGTGGGTGATAGAAGGCAGAGCCTTGTGGAACACAACTGTTGATAGGTTGAGGGGAGGAACAGTGACCGTCTACCACAGTAGAGATAGAACGGCCGGAAAGGAAACTGGAGATAAAGGAACAAAAGAGAGGATAGAATCCGAAGAGGGCAGTTTAGAAAGCAAAGACTTGTGCCAGACTCTATCGAAGACTTTCAATATGTCTAGCGCAACTGAGAAAGTTTCGCCGAAACTGCTAAGAAGATGACCAAGAGTCAGTTAATAGAGCAAGAAGATCTGAGTAGAACGCCTTGCGGAATCCATACTGGCGATCAAATAGAAGGTTAAAAGTGGAAGATGCTTTTGAATCTTCCGATTAAGTTGATTCAAAAGCTTTAGATGAACAGGAAAACTAAATCTATGGGGCGGTAGTTTGAGGATTGGAACGGTCACCTTCTTAGACACAGGCTGTACAAAGGCATACTTTCAGCAGGAAGGAAAGATAGATGTTGATGAGCAGAGACGAAAAGAGAGTTTGACTAGGCAGGTGTCAGCACAGAAGCACAGTTTTAAAGGACTATAGGAGGCACTCCATCAGGTCCATAAGCCTTCTGAGAGTTGAGGCCAGAGAGGGCATAGAAAACATCATTTGGAAGAATTTTAATAACAGACATAAAGGAGTCAGAGGGGGGATGAGTAGGAGGAATATACTCAAAATCGTCCAGGGTGGAGTTCTTACAGAATGTTTGAGAGAAGAGTTCAGCCTTAGAGACAGATGAGACGGCAGTGCTGCCGTCAGGGTTAAGGAGAGGAGGGAAAGAGGAAGAAGTGAAATTGGAGGAGATATTTTTGGCTAGATGCCAGAAGTCACGGGGAGAATTAGAAGAGCAAGGTGTTGACATTTCTATTAATGAAAGAAGTTTGGTAAGTCGGAGAATAGACTTGGCACGATTCCGGGCTGAAATGTAAAGATCAAAGTTAGCGGGACTTCGACAGACAGACAATCAGGATAGTAAAGTAAAGTAAAGGAAAGTAAAGCTATATGGCGGTAGTTTAAGGGATTGGAACGGTCACCCTTCTTAGGCACAGGCTGTACGAAGGCGTACTTCCAGCAGGAAGGAAAGGTAGATGTTTATAGGCACAGGCGAAAGAGTTTGACCAGGCAGGGTCTCAGCACGGAAGCACAGTTTTTAAGAACAATAGGAGGCATTCCATCAGGTCCATAAGCCTTTTGAGAGGTGAGCCCAGGGAGGGCATAGAAAACATCAATCTTAAGAATCTTAATAACAGTCATGAAGGAGTCAGAGGGGGAATGAGTAGAAGGAATATGCCCAGAATCGTCCAGAGTGGAGTTGTTACAAAAAGTTTGAGTGAAGAATTCAGCCTTAGAGATAGATGAGATGGCAGTGCTGCCGTCTGGGTTAAAAAGAGGCAGGAAAGAGGAAGAACTGAAATTGGAGGAGATATTTTGGCTGGTTGCCCAGAAGTCTCTGGAAGAATTAGAAAGCAAGGTGTTGAGATTTGCTATGGATGAAGGAATTTTGGTAAATCGGAGAATAGATTTGGCGATTCGGGCAGAGATGTAAAGATCATGGTTGGCAGTTCAAGGTACTGGTACCTTTTGTAAGCTGCCTCTCTATCTTTGATAGAACGAGAACAAGCATGATTAAACTAAGGCGTTTTAGCATGGGGAGTAGAGAAAGTACGTGAAATGTATGCCTCCATTCCAGAGACAATTACCTCTGTGATGCGTTGGACACACAGGAGGGTCTCTCTTTCTGGAAGCGGTGATCTTTTCACGGGAAATCGGAAAGGTATATCATCAGGTTGTCCCACCGAGCTGATACAAAATGCCAGAAGCATCGCCTCTTCGGTGGGTCCAGAGGATGTACAGGAGCAATAGGACAGGATACAGAAATAAAGTTGTGATCGGAGGAGCCCAACGAGATAACAATTTGACAAAGTAAGCAGAAAGGTTAGAGATAATGAAGAGGTCTAATATGTTGGGCCTGTCTCCAAGACGGTCGGGAATACGTGTAGGGTGCTGAACCTGTAGGCTTCATTATCAGGCTGGTCAGTGAAAGGATGAAAGCCTAAGCTGGTGGTGAACATTTGTTCATTTTTAGTTCAACTTTTCTTAGGTTAGCAAGCTCTTTAGTTCCTGTGACCTTTGAATACTATTTTGCAGTAGCCTATGTGGTTTTATGCTGCTGACGATGATGGTTGCAGCTTGTATGGATCTCCATTTGTTTATATAGTATGAGTTTTCACTTATTGTTCTCTTCACTGGCCGAGTATGCCGTAAGTTATGGATGCACAACAAAAAAAGTTGGAAAGTTTCGTTTAGTCGGCGCAACATCTGTGGTCATATGCCGGATAGAGACAGAAGGGAAGGAATTATAGGAGAAGGGAACAGATTCCTGGAGACGGGACACAACCCCCGATTAAAACCTGGTACCCATTCACTGCTGGGTGGACAGGGGCGTAGGGTATCGGAAAAGCCGCCCAAATTTTTCCACTCCGCCCGGGAATCGAACCCGGGCTCTCTCGGTTGCTTGAGCCGAGTGTGTTAATTTTCACTACACCACGAAGCCCCCGGATACTGTAAAACCTCCAGGACCCACCACTATATTTCGAATGAGGAAGGCCCCCTTTTTTGTGTGTGTTTTTTGGGGTGGCCACTGTAGAAACGGCGCCTGCCCGTAAACTGGCAAGGATTAACTCTCGGACGGCTATGCGTGTGGGCTCCTGGATCGTCTTCGCTTCTCTGAGGAACAAAGTGAGAGGGGAAGGAAGAAAGGAGAGGGAGGAAGAAAAGGCTGGATGAATGGAAATTTTCCAAAGTAAGTAAAATACAAGTGTACAAGTATACAAGAAAAAAAATAACTAGAAAGATGGATGAAGAGTATTGTCAAAAGTGGAGAAGTACAAGCAAATAATTAAGAAATGATTGACTAGACAGACAGACAGGTAGATAGCAGGGTTGTTTTCATTTAAATAATGGGATTTAATCTCTTACAAGACCATAAAAAAGGATCTTTAGTATTAAAAATCATCTTTTTTTCTTCCAACACCACCATCACCAATTGTCAACACCACCACAGGACATACCACTGAAAACACGAACAGAGATGAAAGGCTATACTTTTAAGGGTTTAACACACACACACACACACACACACACATACACACACGCCAGCTGCCGGCCTGTGTGGACGCGGTGCACGGAGCTCCGGGAGATTTTAACTTTTTAGCTTTTAGCTTTTTCGTTTATTTTTCAGTTTTTTTTTAACTTTTAGACTTTTAACGTTTTTACCTATTTTACCCTGCTGGCGCTGGGAGGACACGGGAGGACGGAGCCCCGAAGGATTTTAACTTTTTTAACTTTTTGACTTCTTGACATACTGTGACATACGGGGGAGGGCATTACTTGCGCTGTCCCCGGAAAGAGGTTGGGAGGAGGGGAGGAGGAGAAAGTGATATATTAGTGGATACTAGAATATAAACATTGAGAACCGTACCGAGCCCGAGATGGATTTGTTTACGCCGCCATCACATAAACAAGAACTGGCGGCTGATTTCTCCGGATTCGAGGAAAACAGTGATTTGCAAAATAGATTATTGCAGAGAAGGGTGAAAGGGTTGGAGAGTGATTTTGAAGTGGTGATGAAGATGGTGAGTGAGTTGAGAAGGGAGAGAGAGGACGACAAGAGAAGGATAAGTGATTTAGAAGCAGAAGTGAAGGAACTCAACATTCAGCTGATAAAATGTTCCGATGGGGATAAAGGAAAACGTGGATTCGGTGGAAAAGATGAATAAGGAGCGGAATAAGTGGGAGGAGAAGCGAAGGGATGAAAAAGTGGAAGTGGAGCAAAGAGTTAAGAAATTGCAACAGAAAGTTGATAATGGTGGAGAGATGGTGCAGAGTAGGAATGTACAGAGCTTTAAGGAGATTGTGGAGGAGCAGTTGGAAGAGAGGATGGCTGAGAAGGTGGTGAAGGTAATCAAAGAAAGTGAGGCGCTGGTAAGAGGCACGGTTGAAAAAAAGAAGAGTGTCATTGTGTTCGGGGTCAAGGAGGAGAGGAACCCAAGCAAATCTGCGAGGGAAAACAACTTGAAAGATGTAGTGAGGAAGATCGTGAAGAGGGTACAAGAAGAGGGACGAGACCTGGTGAAAGAAATAGATGACTGTCATAGGATTGGAAAATACAATGGCGAAAGAGATAGACCAATTAGGATTCGATTCAAGGCACAGAGCGAAGCAGAAGAGGCCCTTGCAGGAGCTTGGAAGCTAGCGGGAGAAGAAGACACCACAATGATGTGGCTGAGGAAAGATCTGAATGAACAAGAGAGAGACAAGTTGAATGAACTTAGAGGTGAGGTTCATGATTTAAATGAGAAGAGATCGGAAGAAGAAAAGAAGGAGTTTTTTAGAGAGTAATGGATATGAAAGTGAGGAAGTGGTTCATGGTGACGAGAGGAAGGAGATAAAAAATCTAACAGGAAAAGAGGAAGGATGGAAAGTGTCATATATGAATATCAACGGAATAGTGTCATCATGGATAGAGTTTAACGACTATTTGAGAGACAGAGAACCTGATATTGTGGGGCTGACGAAAACCAAGTTGTGTGACCCAATTGAGGTGGAAAGGATTGGAGAAGGTGCATACAATATATGGAGGAGAGACAGAAAAAGAAAACAGGGAGGAGGTGTGATGTTGATGGTAAGGAAAGGCATTAGGGTGGAGGTGATTGAGGGTGAAGGCTTGGCAGAGGTACTGAAAGTGAAAATTGTGGGTGCTGAAGGAAGAAGGAGGCAGTATGTAGTACGGTATGCGCCACTAAGAACCAATGCATGGAAATCCCGAGAATATGAACAAATGATACAAGACACAGTGAGTTGCCTGGATGGAATGTTGAGAGAGGGTGAGAGAATAATTTTAATGGGTGATTTTAATTGCAAAGAGGTAGAATGGGAGGATTGGCAGATGCAGGGAACAAAAGAGTCGTGGGGAGGAAGACTCCTGCAACTGGCAATGGAACATGTGCTGACGCAGTAGATTAAGGAACATACTAGATTCGGGAAAGAAGGAGAGGCATCAAGATTAGACCTGTTTTTTAGCAAGGAACCTGAAGTAATAGGAAATATTAAAATAGATTGCCCAATAGCAAAGAGTGACCATGCGATTGTGGAATTTGAAGTAAAAGAAAAGAGAACGATTGACCGAAAAGAGGATCACAAAATAGGGAGAAGTAACTTCGCTAAGGCAGACTTTGTTAATATGATACCTTTTTTTGAAAATGCAAATTGGAGTGGTCTGTACAAAGTCAAAAGTACACAAGACAAGTGGGAGGAATTTTTAAAGCTGTACAAAGAAGCCGAGAATAGATATGTCCCTAAGGTAACCAAAAAGGATGTTGCTAAAATGGAGTGGTTTAACTAAAGATGCGAGGCGGCTAGAAAAAGAAAGGCGGAAGCCTGGAAGGGATGGAGGAGACGAAGAAGAATCAACGCATGGAACAAGTTCAAACAAGCAAGAAATGAATATACAAAGATTAGAAGAGAAGAAAAACGGAAATATGAAAAAGATATAATCGACACATGCAAAGACCAACCTAAATTATTTTATAGACATGTGAACGGCAAATTAAAGAATTGAGAAACAATCGATAAACTGAAAATGGATGGAACTACATATGAAGACCCAGCAGAGATGGCAGAAGTGATGAACAATAGCTTTCATAGAGTTTTCACAAAGAAAGACGAATTCGTACAACCACCGGGCCAGGAAAGAGGAAGGGTTATGCTTGAAAAAACTGGATGTAAGAAAGGCGACAGGGCCGGATGAAGTATCAGGGTGGATCCTGAAAGAATGTAGTGAGCAACTTGCAGAGAAACTGCACTCCATAATGAGCGACTCTCTAAGTGAAGGAAGGGTACCACAAGATTAGAAGAGAGCAAACATAGTATCAATTTATAAAGGAGAAAACAGAGAGGACCCATTAAATTACAGACCGGTATCACTCGTGTTTTTGCGAAGATATGTGAGAGGCTAGTTAAAAACAGGTGGTCGGATTTTTTAGAAAGGGAGAGAATTATCTCGGATTGCCAGTTTGGATTCAGGAGAGGGAGATCTTGTGTCACCAACTTATGTTATTACTCAATGGTGACAGATTTAATACAAGAGAGAGAAGGCTGGGGGGATGGAGTGTACCTGGATTTGAAAATTCGACAAAGTACCGCACAGAAGACTAATTTGGAAAATTAAAAATAGGGGTGGAGTGGGTGAGGTGAGGTGAGGACTTCCTAACTAACAGTGAAATGTGGACAATAATCAAGGACAAGGTTTCCAACTGGTGCCCAGTGAGGAATGGGGTCCCACAAGGTTCGGTGCTGGCACCAATAATGGTTTGCTGTTTATATAAATGATATGGTGGACGGAGTGACCAGCCATGTGAGTTTATTTGCAAATGATGCCAAGCTTTTGGGACGAGTCAATGATGTGAAAGACTGTGAGGAATTGCAGAGGGACCTGGACAAAATATGGGAGTGGAGTGGTACATGGCAGATGGAATTCAACCTTGGGAAATGTAAAAAAGTAGAATTTGGTTTGAGTGGTAGAAGATGTGAATATGATTATAAGATGGGAAGTGAGATAATATGCAGAGGAATGGAAGAAAAAGATTTGGGAGTGACTATCTCAGAGAACATATCACCGGACAAACACATCAACGGGATAACGGGACAAACTATGAATTTGCAGAAGAACATAAGGACGGCATTTGTGTATTTGGACGAAGAGATGATGAAGAAAATAATAGTTACAATGCTAAGGCCAAGGTTGGAGTATGCAGCAGTGGTCTGGTCTCCTCACGAAAATAAGAACATAAGAAAGCTGAAACGAGTACAGAGAGTGGCAGCTAAGATGGTACCAGAACTTAGGGATCGGACTTACGAGGAGAGACTCAATAGCATGGGGCTCACAACCCTGGACAGAAGAAGAGAAAGAGGAGACCTGGTAGCTGTGTACAGGGTGGCGAGCAGGGTGGAGAATCTGGACAGAGAGGACCTGTGCGTGTGGAGCGAGAGAGAAACGAGAGGACATGGAAAGAAGTTGAGGGCGACCACGTGTAGGCGAGATGTGAAAAAGTTTAGCTTCCCAAAGAGAAGCATTGAGCTGTGGAATGGACTGGAGGAGGAGGTGGTTTGTGCAAGAATCATTCATGATTTTAAGGAAATGTTGGATAAGAGAGGATATGGAGACGGGACAGCGCGAGCGTAGCTCTTTTCCCGTATGTCACAACTAGGTAAATACACACACACACACACACACACACACACACACAGTTAGCCTACAGTTACCTAACTCAAAATGCAATACCATTTTTCTATTCCTATTTTGAGGTAAAAAATGTATCTTTGACACCAGGAAATCCAGCACCTATTTTGAGGCTTTAAGGAAACTCTATGAGGAACACAACAAGGAGAATAATGACATGGGGGGCGGTGGCTGAGCAGTTAGCATGCCAGCGCCACGTTCAGGAGGTCCCATGTTCGCGCTCCGCCCGGTGCCACAAGCTGGGATATTTCAGTCAGCGCCGAGTGGGACTACCCACGTGCTGCCCTCAAGACCTCCTGCCAACCCTGACTCTGGACTCTCGCTCTGAATGGGATCACATGTGAGCTCCGGGGCACGGCAAGCAAAACGGCGCCACTATAAACACTTGCATGCACCGTGATGGCTTGGGATCGACCATCAGGACTAATCAAGAAAGCCTACGGGTGCTGTAGACTAGAAAATAATAATAAAGAAATAAATCAGTCAACAAACGCACACACACCCACCCCTTGCAGCAGGGTTGGGGGGAGGTGTGGGTGTGTTCCCAGCACCAGTGGCCGCCCTGTAGACTGAGGGGAGCTGCACCATCATGAGGAGGATGGCTGCTGGCTGAGACCTTCATGGGACTATTGGGAACAAAACCTGCCGAGAGAGGATCAGTAAGCGGACAGCCACCATTCCTCTGCCTGTTAGTAATGTGGGTAACACACATACACACACGAGGGGAAAAAAAGGGAGAACGGAAGAAAGGTTTAAAGATTGCATACACAAACAGATGGTTTTGTATATATAAAAAAAAAAAAAATCGAACTAACTGATTATTGAAGGGAGAGTGATCCGGATATATGTGGAGTTAAAACAAAACTTGTGAAATTACTGGAACTTGTGCTGGAGGGAAAGAGCAAGTACAACATTGGGAGAAAAGATAGGAAAGAAGGAAAGGGAGGAGGAGTGATGATAATGATGAAACAAAACTTGAAAACGACTGAAGTGAGATATGGCTATGACAGTGCGGAGGTGGTGATGGGTGTGCGGGTACTGGTAAAAGATGGAGAGAAGACTAACATGATAACAGCCTATGTCCCCCCTAAAACCATAAGTTGGAATGCAGTAAGATATAATAACGATATGCTGGAAGATACAATACGGGCACTAACAGACCAAAGAAGAAATAATAAAAAAGGCAATATTAACAGAAGACTTCCATAGCAAACAAGTGAAGACGGCCATCATTTATGGAGTCAGGCTGGGAGTGGTGGCGTGGGCAGTGCAGCAGGAGGTGCTCAATGGTGTCCTCGACGGTCCTGCACCAGAGGCAGTGAGGGTCGGGGTGGTGGTGGTGGTGGTGGTGATGATCGTAGCGGCGTGGTGGTGGTGATGGTGGTGGTGGTGGTTGTGATGGTGGTGGTGGTGGTGCTATAATGGTGGTGGTGGTGCTATTGTGGTAGTGATGGTGGTGGTGATGGTGCTAGTGGTGATGGTGGTGGTGCTGGTGGTGATGGTGGTGAGTGGAGGAGTTGGTTGAGAGAGAGAGAGAGAGAGAGACGGACTGACGTGTGACATAACTCAGGTTTATACTCTCTCTCTCTCTCTCTCTCTCTCAAACACTTGTGCTGTACACGAGATATGAATCTATGCACACGTACTACGACTTGAATTAATGGCAGATAAATAGAAATTATATCCCGTCTGCATCAGCATCAACAGTGATGACGAGGATGACCTGTTTGTCGATGGAGATGATTGTTGAAGTAACAGCCTATGTGGTCAGTTATTTACATTATTAATCCACCCCTCATATACTCGCTATCTATTTTTGTTTGCTATGACTTTATAACATATCTACATGAACACAGCGTATGGCAGTCTTTTCCTAACATCAGAATAAATTATTCATATATTTTTCCAATTTCGTTTCACGTTTTTACTCTGCAATGAATTCCCGCTTCAATTCCACCCCTATTCCATTCTGTCTCTTACGCGATTTCCTATAAATGATCAAGCGTCAGCTACGTACTTCATCCCATCATACGGTCAACGTAACCTGTGGGAAGGAGGGTCATATACTCGTACAACTTTCAATGGGTGTACAATTGCCAAACAAACCTCACACAGCACTTAAGCAACATTCAGTTACGCTGGAGCAGGACTTAAGGTCGTGTGCAGAAAACACCCTACCATACTTAGCACATACTTTCGAGTTATCCGCCATTATAGACAAGTCATGTGTGTGCAACGCTTCACATCGCATGTATACCGAGAGAGAGAGAGAGAGAGAGAGAGAGAGAGAGAGAGAGAGGGGAGAAGGAGGAGGGAGGGAAAGGGAGGGATGGGAGTAGGGGAAGCCAGGGGTGGAAGTAGGTGGTGGATACACGTCACAAATACGTCACGCCTCACTTGTTCGAATGTGTAAGTGGCTCACGCAGGTTTTGCCATCACAGTCAAGAGTAAACGCTATAATTAACCGCATCTGGCATTGCACAATAGCGTCAAAAATTAGCGGAGTGTGTGAAACAATCTGTGCCAAAGTCCCATGCTGATCCGAGTCTTCGTTTGAAAGAAATTTGCGAAAAACGGTATGTCATAGGGTCTGATATGGATAGTAGGTATATAACTCTGTGGTGTGGCCCAGGCGGAGGCGCGTCAAGGCCACGTCTAGGACGCGGGACGTTTTCCTCACCCACGGCTGTGGGGAGGAGTTGGTGCGGTACTGGCCCATGGAGGTGATGCGGAGGGTGCCTGCAAGTGTGTCGTCCCATTTAGAGTGGCAGGTGCGGGAGATAAGGCGTTTGGCCGTGGAGAGTGGGAGGGGGAGCGGCGTGATGTTTACGTCCGCCAGGGCCATCTTGGCGGCTGCGTCTGCTATGACATTGCCTCTTATGCCTGAGTGTGAGGGCACCCACTGCAGGGTTACCTCCCACCCCACAGATGTTAGGAGGAGAAGGGCTCGCTGGATGGTGTGGGCAAGTGCCTTGAGGATGCTGGGTGGCGGGAGAGGAGGAGGTGGAGTGACGAAAGGGATTCTGTATAGATGACTGCCTTGCCCCTGGCATGGGTGGTGTGGAGGTGTGTGAGAGCCTAGTGCAGGGCGTACAGCTCAGCCGTCAGGACGTCGGTCTCAGGGGGAAGTCTCCACGTCGTGCAGGTGCTGGTTCTGGAGTCGTAAATGGCTGATGCCGTGGACGGTGGCGATGGGAAGTGTGACCCGTCCGTGTAGATCTTGAGGTGGTGGTGGTAGAGTAACCTGTCCAGTTGAAGGAAGTGTGTGGGTGCCACAATAAGAACATAAGAACATAAGAACGTAAGGAGTCTGCAAGAGGCCGGTTGGCCTATACAAGGCAGCTCCTGTACACTCAACCCCACCTTACCTCACCATCCATGGCTTTATCTAACCTCTTCTTGAATGTATCTATGGTATTTGCACCCACAACATGGCTCCCAAGCCTGTTCCATTCGTCCACCACTCTATTGGTGAACCAATTCTTGCCTATGTCTTTGTTGAATCTGAATTTGTCTAACTTAAAACCATTTCCACGCGTCCTACCTAGTTCTTTCACTCTCAAAATTTTATTGACATCCCCTTTATTAAATCCCTTCATCCATTTATAAACTTCGATCAAGTCTCCTCGCACCCTTCGCCTTTCTAGGGAGTGTAGATTTAACTGCTTCAGCCTGTCTTCATAAGGCAAGTTTCTCACCCCCTGAATCATCTTTGTCATCCTCCTTTGTACAGATTCTAACATTTTGATATCCATTCTATAGTAGGGGGACCAGAACTGAACTGCATAATCGAGATGAGGTCTAACTAGTGCTAAGTAAAGTTTGAGGATGACTTCAGCGCTCCTATTGCTCACGCTCCTTGAGATGAAACATAGTACTCTGTTTGCCCGATTTTTAGCCTGAATGCATTGAGCCCTAGGACGGAGGTCAGCGCTCACTAGGACTCCTAAGTCTCTCTCACGCCCAGACCTGCTTAGAGGAGTGTCATTTAAGGAGTAATTGAAAGAGAGGTTATTCCTACTTATACTCAGAATGCTACACTTCCCGACATTGAATTCCATCTGCCACTTCCTCGCCCAATCATATAGTCTGTCAAGCTCATCCTGGAGAACGGTAGCGTCGCTGTCTGATTGGATTACTCTACCGATCTTGGTATCATCTGCGAACTTACTGACATCGCTACTAATTCCTGTGTCCAAGTCATTGATGTAAATAATAAAAAGCAGAGGACCCAGCACCGACCCCTGTGGGACTCCACTCGTAACACTGCCCCATTCAGATTTCCTACCATTAATTTGCACTCTCTGCTTCCTACCACTAAGCCACCCCCTGATCCAGTTCAAAACTTTTCCATCTACGCCATGAGCCTGTAATTTTAGTAATAGCCGGTGATGAGGGACTTTGTCGAACGCTTTACTGAAATCTAGATATAATATGTCATAGTTTTCATCTCTGTCAACCGCCTCGATTACTTTAGTGTAGAAGGACAACAGATTAGTAAGGCAAGACCTACCCTTTGTGAACCCATGTTGTGAATCATGAATTAAATTATGCTTTTCTAGATGGTCCCGAATGCTCCGGGCTATAATTGACTCTAACATCTTTCCTACAACTGATGTTAAGCTAATTGGGCGATAGTTTGAGGTGGCTGACTTGTCTCCCTTTTTGAAAATCGGCGTCACATTAGCTACTTTCCATTGATTGGGCACATACCCAGAATTTACCGACATCTTAAAGATATCGGCAAGAGGGCCACTAAGGACTTCCTTGCACTCTTTCAGAACCCTTGGGAATACTTCGTCTGGGCCCGGCGATTTGTTTTTCTTCAACCTACCAATCTCATCCTGGACTACTTGCCTAGTGATGATCACATCCCTCAACTTGTCGTTCTCGTCACCCTCATATATTTGAACTCTCTCCGGAATGGTTGTTAGATTTTCCTGCGTGAAAACTGAGAGGAAATAGTCATTCATCATTTGGCTCATATCTTCTCCATTCTCAACGAGCTCGCCCATGTTTGTTTTCAACGGTCCAGTTCTGTCCCTTGTTTTCGTCCTGTACAATTTGAAGAAGCCCTTGGGATCGCTCTTGACCTCGTTGACTACCCTAATCTCATAATTTCTTTTTGCTAGGCGGGTGTTCTTCTTCACCGACCTGGCTAGCTCAACATACCTACCCCTGAGGTGGATCTCTCCGTTCTTTATTTTCCTATAAATTCCTCTATTCAAGCCTATTTCATGCTTGAGTCTGCGGGTCATCCATTTGGGGTCGTTATTTTCCTTCCTACATGCTTGGTAAGGGATATGCTGTCTCTGACCCTCTGCAATTTCTCTAACTAAATTATTGTAGGTCATTTCTACTTGGTTCCCCTGACTTTCCGGTTCCAGCCCTGAGATCGGGCCCTCATCCAGCCCTAAGGTTTCCCAATTTACCTCCTCAAGGTGTCTTCTGAGCCCCTCATAATCAGCTCTTCTAAAGTCGGGCACCAACACAGGGTTGAGTTCATGGGTCACTGCCCTGTCTAATTTAAACCTAATTTCCTTGTGATCACTGCCACCTAATTCTCCCCCAACATCTAGCTCGCTGATCATATACTCGGTGTTAGTTAAGACCAAGTCCAGAATGTTGTTACCCCTGGTGGGCTCTGTTACTGCCTGCTTGAGAAAATTATCTTGTATTACTTTCAGAAAATCCTCAGACTCTAGATCACCCACCACGCCTTCCCAATCTATATTCCTATAGTTAAAATCCCCCATTATGCAGACATTTTTGCTCCTGCTCGCCCTGCCTACCTCTTGTAGTAATATATCAGTGTCCTGCCTGCTGAGGTTGGGTGGCCTTTAAAGAACCCCTAGAATTAATTTGTCTTTCCCTTTGTGGACGTCCACCCAAACTGATTCTGAGTCGCCATTTGTTTGAATAGAGTTGTTAGCGGAACATTTAAGTGTGTCTTTAACATAAAGTGCCAATCCCCCTCCCCTTCTTCCCTTTCTATCTTTGTGAAACATCTGGTAACCATCTATTTCATACTCAGACAGGAAGTTTTTTGTTGGCAGTATCCACCCATGTTTCCGTGATAGCTATAATGTCGAATTTCTCGACACATGCTTTCCCCCTCAGTAGATCTATCTTGTTCCTGAGACTCCTACTGTTGGTGTAATAAGCCGTTAGCCCATCCTTTCTTATATCCTTTCGATTTCTCCTGCGCCCCCTAGTCCCAGTCTGCGATGCATTAACAGGCCCTCCCCCCTCGCCTACTCTAAAAAATTATGTAGGGTGCTAAGTGATCGCTCGAGGGAGTCTGCGAGAACCTCCACCCCCTGGAGTGACAGGTGCACGCCATCCTTGGCATACAAGGTGCCTTTATTGTAGAAGAGGTCCCAATTGTCAAGGAAAAGCCAACCATTTCGCTTACAGTGGGCCGCCAGCCTGTTGTTTACTGCTAAGGCTCTGGAAAGCCATCCCTCTCCCACCCCCCTCCTCGGCAAAACTCCACAAACAGCCGGCACCCCCCCGAAGTCCCTCACTTTAGCAAACGATTCCCTGAAGCGCCGAAATATCTCTTCGCTACCCACCTTACTGATGTCATTGCCAGAGGATGGTTTAGGAGGGAGGCCGGGTATGTGCAGGGACAGCATGTGGGATGTGTCCAGCCAGGGTGGGATGGGGAAGTGTGGCCCGATAGGTTGTGGCGGTGGTGGAGTGAGGTGGAGTGTGAGGTGCACTAATAGCGCCCTTACTATGAGGGGTTCGCGGGCTCCAGGGAGCCAGACTGGAGCATACTGGTCCACCCCTGAGGTGCTGTTCAGCTTGGAGAGAGGGTGGGTGGGTGGGAGGCTCCTGATGTGGTGGTAATGATGGCATAGCACCTCCTTTCTGTGGGTGGCTCGAGGGGGGATGCCACTCTCCGCATGGAGGGAGACAACTGGGGAGGACCACATTGCCCCCATTGCTATCCTCAGGGCAGCATTCTGGATTGTGTCCAGTTTGGAGAAGGTAGAGGGAGCTGCTGCCCCATATATGCTGCTGCCATCCATTATTCTAGCTCTGATGGTGGTCTTGTAGTATTTCAGGAGCAGATCCCGGTCAGCCCCCCATCGGGTGCCGGTAATCCTTTTCATTATGTTTAGCTGTTTGTTGCAGGTGCTCAGGTGTGCAACTTGACTGGCCCAGGTTAGGCGAGGTCCCTCTATTCTCAGCCCCAGGAGGGTGTGTGTCCGGGTGTAGGGGACGGGTGTGCCTTTCAGGGACACTGTAGGTGGTGCTGTCAGTCGCTTCAGGGTGAAGCACATGAGGGCACTTTTTTGGGGGGCTGATGGTTAGGCCCCAGGTGGTCATCCAGCCCTCAAGTGCTGCTGCTACCTCCTGAAGATGTTGTTGAGACTCTGCCAGTGTCGATGCCCTGCTGATGATGGTGATATCATTAGCATAAAGGAGAAGGTGTGAATGGTGAGGGATCTGGAGGTCTGTCATGAGGATGTTAAAAAGGAGGGGGCTGAAGATGGATCCCTGCGGCACTCCTCTTTGTATGGGGTGCGATGTTGACATGGAGGCTCCCACCGCCACCTGAAATGAGCGGCTGGAGAGGAAGTCTTTGACCCAGGTGAGGGTGGTGCTGTTGACCCCCATGCCAGCCAGCTTGTAAGTGATTCCCTCGTGTGGTGCAGTGTCAAAGGCCCCCTCTAGATCTACAAAGAGGGCTGACATGACCTGGCGCTGGCGGTAGGTGTCACAGATGTGGTGTTCTATCTGTGCCAGGATGTCAAGGGTGCTTCGGTGGGGACGGAAGCCGCACTGCTCCTCCCTCAGCAAACGCTTCTCCTCCACCCACCAGGATAGTCAGGTGGCTACCATTGTTGAACGACTACTTCCTTTCAGTATTCACACAGGAGGATCGAACGACTATACCGGAAAGAGTTCAGGTGTACGAGGGCGGGGATGGCGATAAATTGAGGGATATAATCATTACCAGGCAAGTAGTTCAGGATGAGATAGATAAGCTTAAGAAGAACAAGTCGCCAGGTCCTGACGGGATATTTCCGAGGGTATTAAAGGAGTTAGGTGATATAATCAGTGACCCACTAACCGACATCTTTAAGATGTCGGTAAATACTGGCTATGTGCCGAGCCTATGGAAAGTAGCTAATGTGACGCCGATTTTTAAAAAGGGGGACAGGTCAGTTGCTTCAAACTATCGCCCAATTAGCTTAACATCGGTTATAGGGAAGATGCTGGAGTCCATAATAGCCAGGAACATTCGGGAGCATTTAGAGAAACATAGCTTAATTCACGACTCGCAGCATGGGTTCACAAAAGGTAGGTCATGCCTCACCAATCTCTTGTCCTTCTACAATAAAGTATTTGAGGCGGTTGACAGAGATGAAAATTATGATGTAATCTATCTTGATTTTAGTAAAGCGTTTGACAAAGTTCCTCACCAACGACTGTTGCTTAAATTACAGGCTCACGGAGTAGAGGGTAAAGTTTTGAACTGGGTCAAGGCGTGGCTTAGCAATAGGAAGCAAAGAGTGCAAATCAATGGTAAAAGATCTGACTGGGGATGTGTTACGAGTGGGGTCACACAAGGTTCGGCATTAGGTCCACTTTTGTTTATTATTTATATCAATGACTTAGACACAGGAATTAGTAGTGATGTTAGTAAATTTGCAGATGATACCAAGATCGGTAGAGTAATTGAGTCGGATCAGGACGCTAGTATTCTCCAAGGTGAACTCAACAGATTATATGACTGGGCGGATAAATGGCAGATGGAGTTCAATGTAGGGAAGTGCAGTATTCTGAGTGTAGGTAGGAACAACCCCTCACATAACTATTGCTTAAATGACACTCTCATAAGTAGGTCTGGGTGCGAGAGGGATTTAGGGGTCTTAGTGAGCTCTGATCTCCGTCCAAGGGCACAATGCTTTCAAGCTAGAAATCGAGCTAATAGGGTACTGGGATTTATTTCAAGGAGCGTAAGCAACAGAAGCCCCGAAGTCTTCCTCAAACTATATTTAGCATTAGTTAGACCTCATCTTGACTATGCGGTTCAGTTCTGGTCACCCTACTATAGAATGGATATCAAAATGTTAGAATCGGTGCAGAGGAGGATGACTAAGATGATTCAGGGGTTGAGAAACTTGCCATACGAGGAAAGACTCAAACAGTTAAACTTGCATTCTCTAGAAAGGCGAAGGGTGCGTGGAGACATGATCGAGGTTTATAAATGGATGAAGGGCTTTAATAAGGGAGACATTCATAAGGTTTTGTTGGTAAGAGAACCGGGTAGGACACGAAGTAATGGGTTTAAACTGGATAAATTCAGATTCAGCAGGGACATAGGCAAAAATTGGTTTACTAACAGGGTGGTGGATGAGTGGAATAGGCTTAGCAGTCATGTGGTGAGTGCCAATACAATTGTCACATTCAAAAATAGACTAGATAAATTCATGGACAGCGATATTAGGTGGGATTAGATACACGGGAGCTTAGGGTCAAAGGAGCTGCCTCGTACAGGCCTACCGGCCTCTTGCAGACTCCTGCGTTCTTATGTTCTTATGTACCATGCGCTCCATCATTTTGCCAACGCAGGAGAGGAGTGCGATTGGCCTGTAAGATGACGGAAGTGTTGGGTCCTTGCCGGGTTTTGGGATGGGTATAAGGATGGACCGATTCCAGCTGGGTGGGAACTCCCCTGTTTGCCAGCTGGTGTTGAAGATGTTAAGGAGGTCAGCTTGGATGTTTGGGGTGAGATGCTGGAGGAACTCGTATGGAATGCGGTCGTGGCCTGGGGCTTTCCCGGAACGTAGAGAGTCCCTCGCTCGGGTTGTCTCTTCCATGGTGAAGGGCTGTGTGAGCTCTGGGGTGCCTGTGGTTTGCATGGCAGTGTCTATGGAGGTGTGGAGATCCTGGGTGGTTGGAGTGTGGGAGCCACTCCTATTTTGGCTATGTAGTGGGTGGCCAGTGCCTCAGCTTTTTGCTGGTCGTCCAGCTGGGGTTGAGAGCTATCACTGATGTGGAGTGGTTGTCGCCCTTTCCTGCCTTCCATGGCATGTAGGAAGTCCCATGTTCTCTTGGTGGAAGAAGAGAAAGAGAGGGAGGAGCAGTGGGATCCCCATGCCTGCCTCTTTGCCTGGAGGATGGTCTTGACGCAGATGGCATCGAGGCGGCGGTACTCTTGGCCTGCTTGTGGTGTTGGTGTCCTGCGCCACCTCCAGTGTATCTTGGAGGGCTTGTGTTGCTTCCCCAATTGGTCGGGTGTAGATATTTGGGGGGCTTTTCAGGGCTGCCTGGAATTTTGGCCATGCTCTTGCTGTGAATTTCCACCTAGATAAGCAGCCTGGGTGGAGTCTGGGGGCAGTCAGCGGGAAAGAGGCCATGATGGGGAGGTGGTCGCTTCCCATGTACGGTCCAGTAGTGAAGACATGGGTGTTGAGGGCTGTGTCTCCTAGGTACAGATCTAGGACCGAGGCTGCCCCAGTGTGGGGGTCGTATCTTGTGGCCAGGCCCGGTGGGCTGAGGAGGCACAGGTGTGGTGTGTTTTGGAGGGCTTGAAATAGGGCGGTACCTGGGGTGTGCCTGTGGAGTGGAGGCAGGTTGGGGTCCCAGCAGTGGTGGTGGGCGTTGAAGTCCCCCATGACCAACGCTGGAGGTGGAAGGGAGGAGAGGTAGTGTTCCAGCTCTTGGTAGGTGGCTGCTCCACCTGGGTTATAGCACACCGCCACGGCGAGCCAGCCCCTCTGTAGCCCAATCCTGGCAGCGGCTACCTCCAGGCAACCACCCGGCCACCTGGGAGGCCTGAGCTGTGTGTGCACCAGTTCTTCTGGCGATCCTCCCTGATATTAGCGTACCCCGGTAAGGTGAGGGTGAGGTGGGAGGGAAGCCAGGTCTCACACACCCCGACCACCGAGGGTATTGTGTCCTTCAGGAAGGTTTGGAAATCTTTGGGTCTTCCTTAGAAGGGACCTTGCATTCCATAGGAGTGAGGTGAGGGCCATTTTTTTTTTTTTTTTTTTTTTTACGTCCTTGCCTGTTGCGCCGGTATCTTCCTGGTGGGGCCTGATGGTCGGCCCAAGGCTTCTTCCAGGTGGGGCCTGATGGTCGGCCCAGCCCGTTCTGGCGCAGGCGAGTGTTTATAGTGGCGCCATCTTGCATTGGCTCATGCTGCCCCCCGGAACTCGTTCTTGATTCGCTTGGACGGCTTCCTCTAGAGTCCGGGTTGATGAGTGGTCTTCAGGACAGCATGTGGGTAGTTTTAAGCCACTCGGCGGTGACTGAAAAATCCGAGTGGTAGCGTGGGGATTCGAACCCGCGTCGTCCATCACGCGGTGAATGTGAGCCCAGTACGCTACCAGTTCGGCCACCGCCGGCGCGGAGACGGAGGGCCACAGGCTACGTATGATTTCCTTTGAAGGAGTACCCATCTGGAAGAGGTGGTAGCCCCTTGTGAGGAGGGAAAATAACGTGGGGATGAATTCCTCCTGACCAGGCGATGTGGAGGATGATGACGGCGTGGTGGCTGACCTGGGTGGTCCGGCTGAGTGTGGTAGTGGGTGGGTAACTTGAGGGAGTCCGCTGACTTCGTCTCGTGGGCTTGAGGTGCGAGAGGGCTGAGGGACTGCCGCCTCTATCACGGGGTGCAGAGGCTCTGTGTAGTGTAGGGGGGGGTGAGGGGGCTGGTGGACCTCCACCACTGCTGTATTGTGGTAGAACCCTGTGTGATGGTGAGGGGTGGAGGCGCTTGGCCTACGGCGGGGCTGCCACTGGGGCCTGCGGTGTGCGGGGCGAACCGGGTCTATTGGCGCTGGGTTGTCGTTTTGGTCAGGTTCCTCTAGGTTTTCATCTTCTAGGAAGGCATACCTGTTACTGGTGGTGATGCCGGCGAAAGTGAGGCCCTCACGGACTGGTCTTGCAGGAAGACGTGTAGGTTGTAGCGGTGGTGACGTTGGTCGAGGGGTAGGGTGGGGCTTGGGCACCTGGTGCTCTCGCAGCTGTTTGTTTACTTCATGGAGTGCCCGCCCCTCACCCATCAGCCTGGTGTGGAGCTGCTGGGCCTCAAGGTTGTAGGGGCACCTGTTGGACCTGGGGCCATGTGGTCCACCACACTGGAAGCAGTGATACCGGCGGGTGCAGGTGGTGTCCCCCTGCTTAGAAGGGTGGGGGCCACTGCACCGGGCACACCGTGCTGCTGACCTGCAGGTAAAAATGTTGTGGCCTATCTTCATACACCCTGGGCATCTTAGCAGGGGGAGGAGAAAGGGTCGCGGCCAGTACACTAGCCCAGAGATGGAAATCCTCTTAGGGAGCTCCCCTCGCACTTTCATGAGCACCCACTTGCCTGTGGTGGTCCTTGGCAGGAAGTGTGGCGGGATCCAGGCGAGTTCTACGCACTCACCTCCTCCACCGTCTAGGATCCTGAAAGCCGACTGGATGCCCTCCATGGTAGTTTCTTCCCCCAGTGGCCCCACCATGGCGTAGTGGTAAGAGGAGTCACCCTTTTTGACTCTGCGGCAGGTGACCTCCCATTCCCCCAGTGTGAAGGAAGGCTTGGCGAGTTCTGGCACCTTTAGGAGGTTGTGCTCGTATACCTGGATAACGAGGGCCGAGCCGTTTCCTAGTGAGCGCAGCTCCCCCTCCAAAACATACTTGCCTATAGGAAAGGAGCTGAGGGCCTGGGCAACCTTCTTAGGGTTATTGAAAACCTGGGCCCCAGACCTGGCCCGGAGCAGGAAGGAGGCGCTGGTGTACGGTGGGGGGCTGGGGAGAGAGGCAGCCTTGGGACCCAGGTTCTCCTGGGTCTCTACCGGTGTTGATGACGATGACGTCGTCCGCTGCCTCTTGTTTTGGGGGAGGGCCTTGGAGTCTGGCAGGACCTCCTCCATCTCTGCGAAGCGAAGGGAAGCCAAGTCCAACCCGAAAAAGTTCTTCACGTATATAACAACCAAAAAGAAGACAAAAAGCAATATCGGTCCCTTAAAAGATGAAAGTGACGTACTAACACAGGACAGTAGCCAAATGGTCGAAATCCTAAACAGAAACTTCGCGTCTGTGTTCACGGTCGAGAATACCCAGTCCGTACCCGAGAGCCCTACCCCACCGATGGGAATCACTCCCCTAGAAATTGGCACAATCGAAGAACGGGATGTGAAGAAGTACCTAAACAAACTCGAGACAAACAAGTCCACCGGACCCGACGACTTGTCACCCAGGCTGCTCAAGGAACTCAAGCAGCAAATCCTCAAGCCACTCACCACCATCTACAATCTGTCACTACAACAAAACAAAGTCCCAAAAGAGTGGAAACAAGCGAATGTAACTCCGATCTACAAAAAGGGAGACAAAAGTGTGGCCCTAAACTACAGACCAATCAGCCTGACCTCTGTGGCGGGAAAAATCCTCGAGAAGATCATCAGAGACAAACTCGTTAGGTTCCTTGAAGACAACAACATAATTTCCGATGCTCAGCACGGTTTCAGGAACAAGCGCTCATGCTGAACCAATTTATTGGACTTCTTCCAAGGTATCTATGAAAACTGGGATAATCATATCCCCAGCGATGTTATATATCTAGACTTTCAGAAAGCCTTTGACAAAGTGCCACACGAAAGACTCCTCAAGAAACTCAAGTCGGCGGGATTAGGCGGCAATCTGACAGCGTGGATCAAGGACTGGCTCACTGGAAGAAAACAGCGAGTTATACTCAACGGACAGGCCTCCGAGTGGCTCCCGGTCATAAGTGGAGTGCCACAGGGGTCAGTGCTGGGACCCATACTTTTCATCATATATATCAACGACCTAGAACTAGGATTGAAATCCAATCTTTCAAAATTTGCCGACGACACAAAGGTGGCCTCACAACGGCAGACTGCAAAATTATCCAGAGAGACCTGGACCAGATCACTCGGTGGTCAGAAAAATGGCAGATGTCCTTCAACACTGCCAAATGTAAAGTAATGCATATCGGATCCAGAAACAGCAACCACACATACCACATGGGTGGCGAACCACTACATGTTGTGCAAGAGGAAAGAGACCTCGGGGTCACCATCAGCACTGACTTGAAACAAATAAAACACTGCAAGTCCGCCTGTAAGAAAGCCAATACAATGCTTGGGTTCATATCGAGGAACTTCGAATACAAGACGCCGGGAGTTATGTTATCCTTGTACAATTCGCTGGTAAGGCCCCACCTGGAATACGCCGTGCAATTCTGGTCTCCTAATTACAGGAAAGACATTGAATTACTTGAGAGAGTACAGCGCCGCGCCACGAAGATGATACCATCACTGAGGACGAAGCCCTATGAAGAGCGACTCGAGCGACTCAACCTTTTCACGTTGGAAAGAGAGACGCCTGCGGGGAGACATGATACAAGTCTTTAAGTACCTGAACAAGCTCAGCAACGTTGATCACTCCAAACTCTTCACGCTACAAACCAACCTGAGAACAAGAAACAACGGAAAAACAATTCAGGCAAAGCGATGCAATACCGACATCGGCAGGAGTTATTTCTCGAATAGAGTTGTTCGCCACTGGAACAGCCTTCCTGCAGAAGTGGTTAGCGCAGAGACCATCAACTCCTTCAAGAAACGCATTGATCGCCACTTTGCTGCATCGGGAGTGAACTGAACGTTCCCAAGAGTAGATACACAAGTGCTTTAATCCTTCCCTGCAAGCCACTCCTATGGCAAACGGATTGATTGAATCACTGAACGCAGGCAGCCTAGTAATGAGCCAACAGGCTTTCTGCTGCCTGCTAGTCCATGTTTCCATGTTTCCTTTCTCTGCCCGTCTCCGGAGCAGGCATTGGGTGCAGACGGCCCCCCTGATAGGGAAGTCATGGCGGGTAGCAGTGGGTACACTGCTCCCACCAGTCGGGGCTTGGACTCGCTCAGGAGTAGCCGGCTCAGGGAGAAAAAGTTATGTACGTCTGCTCGCTCTGGCTGCGTGGACAGAACTTCTGACAATCACTGCCCAAAATTTCTGAATAAATAATCTGAGACCGATGTTTGTTTACGTATCAGAGGCAAGTCAAGTGGGCCTTTATCACCTGGGCCAGAGTGTTTATATAGCTTTTTTTCATTAATACGGTTGATATATGGTTTGTAAAGTGCTTCTGTGTGCTAAATAGTGCCTTAGTATATGAGAAACAGGAGCAAGAAGCAGAAATCCACTGGTCTTGTGCTGTGAACACCTGAAATATTGTGTGAACTCCCTGAGCCAGAGTGTTTATATAGCTTTTTTTCATTAATACGCTTGATATATGGTTTGTAAGGTGCTTCTGTGTGCTAAATAGTGCCTCAGTATATGAGAAAGTGGAGCAAGAAGCAGAAATAACACTGGTCTTTATAATGTTTTTATTATGTCTGATTCCTGTAACTTTCCATACAACTTTCTTTTGAATGTGCTGTTAACTTCCTCTCCTACGCCATATAAGCCACTTGAGAAAAAAATGTGTGTGTGTGTGTGCATATATATATATATATATATATATATATATATATATATATATATATATATATATATATATATATATATATATATATATATATATATATATATATATATATATAACTCTCGATTTAGGCGAGTTTGGTTTACGCGTTTTTTTAAATAACGCGGGGTCCAAAATCCAAATAAATGTTTGATTTACATGTTTTTTCACTTAACGCGATATTTTATGGAGTGGCCACCAGATGTCTCACGCAACTGGACTCACACGGTGCCGCTGCCACACAGCTGAGTTCAGTTCTTCCCACGAGCCACTTGAACAACAATAAAGTATCCACGCTGCCACGCTACTCAACAATAGGGGTGGGCAGGTACCGGTACCAGTACCGGTACTAACGGTACCAGCTATACGGTACGGTATTGGTTTCAGACTGCTCGGTACCGGTACCAATACTAGCCAGTCGCTCATGGTGTCCCTCATTTCTTCCTCACACGAGTGAGGCTGAGACTGAGTGCCTGAATGGATATCTCGGTGATATGGATACTCTCTCTCTCTCTCTCTCTCTCTCTCTCTCTCTCTCTCTCTCTCTCTCTCTCTCTCTCTCTCTCTCTCTCTCTCTCTCTCTCTCTCTCTCTCTCTCTCTCTCTCTCTCTCTCTCCACTGAATGAAGTGCATATTTATTTTTCGATAGAAACCTACCTCCTGTTTAATTTACATTGTTTTTGATTTACGCGACCTTTTCAAGGACACAATACTCGCGTAAATCGAGAGTTACCTGTACATATACATATTAAGATTGTTTTTTTCTATATAAAACTGATTATCTTGGTTTGAATAAAAGTAAAGAAGACAATTTTATGCATTCATATGATTATTGACAAATTTAATTTCATCATCCCTTTAAAGAAATACACTCTGGTTGACGTCAGGAATTTTTTGAAGGATGGGGAGGACGCAGGATTCAACACCAAGGAGAGATATTCTCTTTCTAGGTTTGCTAAGCGTTTTCAGCTCCATGGTATGTATAATTTTGTTTTATTTTAATTTTTCTCTTTTCATCTCATTAAATATATAATAGACAATTGAGAAAATAAGAACTCTAGGTGTGGTATATATTTTATTAAAGGGAATTTGAACTTTGAATTTTGTTATATCAAAACAATATACACAATAACAAAACATATGTTTGTAACAGTCATGAGGAGGTTAATTAACATAAGAACCTGGGAAACAAGCAACTGCAGAAGGCCAATTGGCCCATACAAGGCAGTGCCCCTCTAATACTAATGTCCCCCATATACCCATGACTCCTTTAACGTGATGTAACCTTGCCTTTAAAATTTACAAATCTTTGGTTTAAATTAGCCTGCTTTCATGCTATCTGTGACAGAGAGGCGGCTCACAAAAGGTACGGTAACCTTCCACCTCTTGAAAATCATGCCCTATATATTTCTGCATAGAAGAATGCTAAAAACTCCTTAATCAATAGAAATGTCAAAATCTTCACACTTCTAACTCAAATGTGATATTTCTCTTATTTCAAATTGGGGCAGAACGAACCTTGTGATGTTCAATGCTTCAAAAACTTAATTTCTCCACCTATCTACTTGACGTAATCTTCCAAACGACTATCCCCTATATGTAACTTTACCCTTCTTCTACACTAGACATCCTGGAAACCTCATGATTTTTCTCTTACTAAAACAGCTTCTACGAAATTGGGCATTCTGTTTTTGTCTCCTCCAGTTTTTTACCCCCCACCATCTGCTTGCTCTATATAGGGGACTTATCCGTCTGTGTGTGGAGTATGCATCTCATGTGTGGGATAGTTCAACTCATACACAGCTTCTTAATAGGGTGGAGTCTAAAGTTTTTCGTTTCATCGATTCTCTTCCTCTAGCTGACTGAATCTTTTTGTGTGTATGTGTGTGTGCCCTTGGCTGGCCCCTCGTGTAAAATAATAAGTAAATAAGATTAATCGACATCTACCAACTCATAATCTTCTATCTGATCATCAGTATGGCTACCGTTATGGTCTCTACTGACGAGATTTTGTTTCTCGCTAATTCTTGGTTATCCTCTTTAGGTATGTAGATTTGGTAAAGTATTGCTGTTGCTAAGGCTTAGACACACCAAAAGCTTTTGAAAGAGTCTAGCACAAAGCTTTAATTCAGAAGCTTCCCTCATACGGTCTCTTTTCATCTCTACTCCTTTATCTTAAATTTCCTTTATTTTCCAACCACAACAAATACAGATTGAAGACAAAGGGATAGGAGCAGTTTAAGGATATGTATACTCGTATTTGGAACAGATTATCAAGTTAAACCAAGACCAGTCCAGATAAATTATGTGAAGAATAGGTATATATGGATTGGAGTATATTCAGAAGAACAAACAAACAAACACTGAAAACAAAACTACTACTTTCCCTAAAAAGAAAAGTGTACAACCAGTGTGTCTGCCCTGCCAATATTAACTTACTGCTGTGAAACTTTGTATAACAAAAGGTACTGAACGAAAATTAATAAGTGCTCAAAGAGGAATGGAGAGGATAATATTTGGGATAACTTGGAGACAAGAAAATGGTCTCCTGGATAAGAGAGCAGACAAAAGTAGATTTTCTTAGCATTATAAAGAAAAAATTGGCATGGGCTGGCCATATAATATACAGAAGAATTGACAACAGATGGACCTAAGCAGTAACAGAGAATGAATCAATAGGTGAACTAGAAAATGGGTAGACCGATGACGAGGTGCGAGTCTGACTCAGGCTGCATATGACGATAATGATGATGACTCAAACTTTCAGATGTTGATCCGAACCAACTCCAGTACGTCTACCAACCGAAGGAAGGAGGTCCAGTGCAGCTGAAAGATGCCATACTCACGGAGTAAGAGAAAAGGAAATTATTCCAAGATGTTCATGACTCCAGTAGAGGAGCTCACATGGGGATCAGTAAAACTGTTAAGAAAATTACTGAAAGGTTTTATTGGTTAGGAACTAAAAAAGATGTCATGAAGTGGATAAGAGAGTGTGATAGGTGTCAGAGATCTGAAAAAATTAAAACTGTAGCACCAGTTTTGAAACCTATTAAGACTGAAGGCCCATGGCAGATGATTGGTGTAGATTTAATAGGCCCACTACCTGAAAGTCAATCTGGCAACAAGTATGTTTTAACTTTGAAAGATTTATGGTCAAAATCTGTTGATTGTTTGTGACAAACTTCTGAGTGTTTTTTATCATTTTGGGCCCCCAGAATTTTTTTTTAACAGACAAGGGAAAAAATTATGTAATGTATTAAATGAAAAAATAAAATTCCCTTTTCCAAATTAAGCATCTTGTAACATTAGCTTACCACCCCCAAACTAATGGTCAAGATGAAAAAAACAATCAAACGCTGAAGGGCGTCTTAACTAAAGTTGTAAATAAAAATGATTGGGACCAACACCTAGAACCTGCTGTATTTGGTATTAGAACATCTGTGCAGGCTTCAACAAAGTATTCACCATTTTTTTTTATGTTTGGTAGACAGCCAAGACTGTTTATTGAACTTCAACGAAATGATATCAAGGAAGCTGACGTCTTAGAAATTCCAAATTTAAATCCTTCAGATGAGTCAATAGCGCCAAGAATCAGCTACATGAAAACTATTATAGAAAAAGTGGACTCCAATATTGCTATAGCACAAGCTAAACAAAAGAAATATTATTGTATGAAAAAGGCTAAAGGTTGTAAATCATTTGAATTTGAAATTGGAATGAAAGTTCTTGTAAAAAATAATCAAAAACAAGGAAGAAAAGGCTCCCGGCTAGAGGAAAATTGGCTTGGTCCTTATGACATACACAGCATCTTAGATAACTGTGTAAAAGTCAGTAAAAATGGAAAGGTTCTTGAAAAAAAAATTGCATTAGTTCATATCAATCCTTATAAATCCTCCAGGAGTCCACAGAAACCTGTACAACCTTCTAGCCAAATAAATATTATTTCATCAGATTGTAAACAATTATACGGCACAAAATGTTACCAGTCCCTGAAACATTGGAAAAGTTGCCAGGAAGTGGGTGTTGTCCCAAATGACTCAGTGTTTTGACCCAAAGAGCCCATCTTCTTTCAAATGCAGTAAATTACACTTTTTTTCTAGGATGTGAACCACAATATATGGTGGAATAATCTTTAAACTTTTTATTGTATTTCATATATTACCTACACCTTTAAAAATATTTTATACTATGTAGTTGGTTTCAAGGTTTTTCAATTTTTAGATTGCAAGATGACAAGAGTGGAGAGAAAGAGGAAGACCATCAACTCTGAAGCCAACAATAAGCGTCACTGTTATCAACCAGCAGGACCAGGGTTCCCCTTGAACCCTCTTGAGATGTATTGGAGCACAAGAAATCAAGATGAAATAACAAGGATTATCTCCAGTAGTTGTGAATGGCTAAGTGATAATGTCATTGATGCTGCTCAGCAGGGTTGGCAAAAAAACAATGTTTAAAAAAAATGTTTTTTTGGTTTAAACCAGTTTTTTTTTTGGTTTAAACCATGTTTTTTTTTTTTGGTTGAGACCGCATAGATTTTTTTTCAGTATTTCTATTACAGTAATTCTATCCGTATATACATATATGAGTTTGAATAGAAATTATAGATATATTTAGAGATGGATTTAGCAATATATTCATTTGATATTCATACAATCTGTAAAAGAGGCAAAATGCAGCTTCTCTAACATGCTTTTTCATTGCAATGTTAAAGAGTAGTAAAACATGAAAGACCTCTTCTAATTTTCCAGTAGCATGCTACAAAAACAGTTGAGAGAGAGAGAGAGAGAGAGAGAGAGAGGCGCTTTCCTGGCTATATCCCGCACCGCATACTGCCGCTGCATCGCGCTCCCCGGAGTTAGGGGCGCTGTTACGATGACTCAGAACAACAATGGCCCCCTTCGCATACACAGACTGTACGTATGTACAGTTTACAGTCCACAGACACCAGTGTCACCATGCAACGTGGACAGCATGCATCTAATAATTTATCTACTGTGCTAGAACCTAAGTAATACTTATTCTGAGTTATTAATGAGACTAGAGTCACTAGGACTGAAAATCATTAGAATAGTGGTCCTGGCAATTATTCAGGCGACGATTACCATTGCAGCTTCCAGGACAGCGCCCCCCCTTCGGTGATGACTGCATTCACGATGGCCCCCCTACAATACCTAGTTACACTACACCTCGCTGCTACAGTAATACACTACTGGTACACAACACTATCACTTTGCACCTTGCTCCCGACCGCAGCTCGCAGCTCTGAATGACTATAATCGTGAGTCACTCTTTCCCTTCTGGAAATTTAGTTTTATGCCTTACCTCATTCGGCATAATTTTTGGTATATTCAGGGGTGTTTTTAATATTATTTCATTTATATTCATAATGAGGTGCTGGAAGTCAAAGACGTTGACCAGATTCTTTAATATATCTAGTGAATAAAACATCAGAAAAAAAAGCATTATACACATCAGATGAGGGTATCGTTCCACTTGGTACCGTTTCAGGACCTAAAGTTCCTGATCATCGCAGAACGCGTATTGTTCGTGTTCGGTTACTAGTCTGCGGGTCTCTGCGGGAAAGGAGAAAGTGGCCTCTGCTGCCCAGCGGTGCCCAGGATTGTACGGTACTTTACGAGTACTTACGCTATCCCAGCTGTGTTGTTGTGTCATACAAGTGGACTTAAGTATCAGAGTGTGTTAGGATCCGTTGCTGACCCGCAGTAAAGGCTATGAGTAGCAAAAACTTGGAAGTATTTGTGGTGTGTTCCTCGGAGGCATCGACGAATATGGCGGAAACGCTGCGGCATCACATTTTTATGTGCTTATAAAGACCCTGAGAAGCCATTTTAACGTGATTTTAGGAGTAAATAAAGCCGTTCGTATCATGTTCTCCCCTCACAGTGTGCCATCAAAGAAAGGAAGCCAGAAATCTTTAAAATGTGCTGATAGGAGTCGGTTTCTGATTCAAAGAACTCATCTGCATCCTTGTAATCTACTGCTGCACACATTAATTACAGGGGCTTCGGTGATGCGATGGTGTGGAATGTGGAAGGAGTGGACAGTGCTTGATTGGAAACAAGATATGAAAGACCAAAATTGTTTTTTAACTAAGCTAGAGTGAGGGAGGCCGCTGTGAGGGACGCGCAAATTTGGCGCGAAAACGGGTCCTATGTAAGGGGTCTTGGCTTGTAACTCCCAAGAAAAGCTAAGATAATACGCATTTGAAAGATGTGCAAGTCTTAAAAGTGTTGAAATAATGCAACGTGTGCGTGTGTCTACCAGTCCAGTGCTTGAACAGTGCCATACAGCGAAGGTGATGTGAGGGTGAGTGGGAGGATAAGATGACGCGCTAAAGGATGTTTTTTTAACAATTCATCTACTGTTTAGTGAAGTGGCATATATATATATATATATATATATATATATATATATATATATATATATATATATATATATATATATATATATATATATATATATATATATATATATATATATATAAAATGGACTAGGAAGAGGAGGGGTGAAGGAAGGAGGGAGAGTGTGGACAAGACATAAATAAATGAGTGGTGATAGCAAGGGATGGTGATCATTCGAGAGAGAGAGAGAGAGAGAGAGAGAGAGAAGGGAGGAGGAGAGGGGATAATTAGGGATGACAGTGGTCAGTCGTTATTCTCTTGGGACGAGGGGAGAGAGTGCGGTGGTGCCGATTCCCATAGCTGGGCACCCGATAACCAATAACTGGTGAAAAACCTTATCAGTGATAACCGATTATCCGTTAACTGGAGACACAAATATAGGCGATAACCGATAACCGATACTCGATATAAATCCACAATTTCGATACTAGCTAGCGATAAGTCCGATAGGCGAAAACGATACTAGTGCCTTCTCGAGTTTCGCGCTATCCGAGTTTCCCGATACTCGAGTTTCGCGGTTAGTCCTAAATTCTTACCATCCCGACTTTCGCGCATTATCAACCCGACTTCCGTGCTGCTTTGACATGTACGGGTCACGTCTACTTACCATCGGCGTCGCACACGTTACCTTAAAAGGTAGTATCACACTGGACATTTTCCTCCAAACATTTTTTTTTTTTTTACAACAAAGGAGGCAGCTCAAAGGCACACAAAAAAGGAAACAATAATAAAAAAAAAGCCCGCTACTAGCTGCTCCTAAAAAAAGAATAAAAAGAGGTGGCCGAAAGAGAGGTCAGTTTCGGGAGGAGAGGTGTCCTGATACCCTCCTCTTGAAAGAGTTCAAATCGTAGGCAGGAAGAAATACAGATGAAGGAACATTGTTCCAGAGTTTACCAGCGTGAGGGATGAAAGAGTGAAGATGCTGGTTAACTCTTGCATAAGGGGTTTGGACAGTATAGGGATGAGCATGAGTAGATAGTCGAGTGCAGCGGGGCCGCGGGAGGGGGGGAGGCATGCAGTTAGCAAGTTCAGAAGAGCAGTCAGCGTGGAAATATCGATAGAAGATAGAAAGAGTGGCAACATCGCGACAGAATTTAAGAGGTAGAAGACTATCAGTAGGAGGAGGAGAGCTGATGAGAGAGCCTTAAACTCCACTCTGTCCAGAAGAGCTGTGTGAGTGGAGCCCCCCCACACATGAGATGCATACTCCATACGAGGGCGGACAAGGCCCTGTATATGGATAGCAACTGCGCGGGGGAGAAGAACTGGTGGAGACGATACAGAACGCCCAACCTCGAGGAAACTGATTTAGCGAGAGATGAGATATGAAGTTTCCAGTTGAGATTTTGAGTAAAGGATAGACCTAGGATGTTTAGTATTGAAGATGGTGATAGTTGAGTGTTGTCGAAGAATAGGGGATTGGTGTTTGGAAGATTGTGTCGAGTTGATAGGTGGAGAAATCGAGTTTTTGAGGCATTGAAGGACACAAGGTTCCTTCTGCCCCAGTCGGAAATGATAGCAAGGTCTGAGGTTAAGCGTTCTGCAGCCTCCAGTCTTGAGTCGTGTACTTCCTGTTGAGAGCGTCTTCTATTGAAAGAATTTGAATAATGCAGAGTGGAGTCGTCGGCATATCAGTGGACAGGACAGTTTGTTATAGAAAGAAGATCAATGATGAATAACAGGAAGAGAGTGGGTGATAGGACAGAGCCCTGTGGAACGCCACTGTTGATAGATTTAGGGGAAGAACAGTGACCGTCTACCACCGCAGAGATAGAACGGCCGGAAAGGAAACTGGAGATAAAGGAACAGAGAGAGGGATAGAACCTGAAAGAGGGTAGTTTTTTTTTTTTTTTTAAACAAAGGAGGCAGCTCAAGGGCACACACAAAAAAGAAAACAATAATAAAAAAAAGCCCGCTACTCGCTGCTCCTAAAAAAGAAACAAAAGAGGTGGCCGAAAGCAAGATCAAATACGGGAGGAGAGATGTCCTGATACCCTCCTCTTGAAAGAGTTCAAGTCGTAGGCAGGAGGAAATACAGATGAAGGAAGATTGTTCCAGAGTTTACCAGCGTGAGGGATGAAAGAGTGAAGATGCTGGTTAACTCTTGCATAAGGGGTTTGGACAGTATAGGGATGAGCATGAGTAGAAAGTCGAGTGCAGCGGGGCCGCGGGAGGGGGGGAGGCATGCAGTTAGCAAGTTCAGAAGAGCAGTCAGCGTGGAAATATCGATAGAAGATAGAAAGAGAGGTAACATTGCGGCGGAATTTAAGAGGTAGAAGACTATCAGTATGAGGAGGAGAGCTGATGAGACGAAGAGCCTTAGCCTCCACTCTGTCCAGAAGAGCTGTGTGAGTGGAGCCCCCACATGAGATGCATACTCCATACGAGGGCGGACAAGGCCCCTGTATATGGACAGCAACTGTGCAGGGGAGAAGAACTGACGGAGACGGTACAGAACGCCCAGCCTCGAGGAAGCTGATTTAGTAAGAGATGAGATATGAAGTTTCCAGTTGAGATTTTGAGTTAAGGATAGACCGAGGATGTTTAGTGTTGAGGAAGGTGATAGCTGGGTGTTGTCAAAGAATAGGGGATAGTTGTTTGGAAGATTGTGTCGAGTGGATAGGTGGAGAAACTGTGTTTTTTAGGCGTTGAAGGACACCAGGTTCTTCTTGCCCCAATCGGAAATAATAGTAAGGCCTGAGGCTAAGCGTTCTGCAGCCTCCAGCCTTGAGTCGTTAAATTCCTGTAGGGTGGGTCTTCTGTTAAAAGAAGTTGAGTAATGCAGAGTGGAATCATCGGCGTAGGAATGGATAGGACAGTTCGTTTTGGAAAGAAGATCATCAATGAACAACAGAAAAAGAGTGGGAGATAGGACAGAACCCTGTGGGACACCACTGTTAATAGATTTAGGGGAAGAACAGTGACCGTCTACCACGGCAGAAATAGAACGTCAGAAAGGAAACTGGAGATAAAGGTACAGAGAGAAGGATAGAAACCGTAGGAGGGTAGTTTGGAAAGCAAAGATTTATGCCAGACCCTATCAAAAGCTTTTGATATGTCCAGCGCAATGGCAAAGGTTTCACCGAAACGGCTAAGAGAGGATGACCAAGAGTCAGTTAAGAAGGCTAGGAGATCACCAGTAGAACGCCCCTTGCGGAACCCATACTGGCGATCAGATAGAAGGTCAGAAGTGGAAAGGTGCTTTTGAATCTTCCGGTTAAGGATTGATTCAAAAGCTTTAGATATACAAGAAAGTAAAGCTATAGGACGATAGTTTGAGGGATTGGAGCGGTCACCCTTCTTAGGCACAGGCTGTATGAAGGCATACTTCCAGCAAGAAGGAAAGGTAGATGTTGACAGGCAGAGGCGAAAGAGTTTGACCAGGCAGGGTGACAGCACGGAGGCACAGTTTTTAAGGACAATAGGAGGCACTCCATCAGGTCCATAAGCCTTCTGAGGATTGAGGCCAGAGAGGGCATAGAAAACATCATTTTGAAGAATCTTTATAACAGGCATAAAGGAGTCAGAGGGGGGATGAGTAGGAGGAATATGCCCAGAATCGTCCAGAGTGGAGTTTTTAGAAAAAGTTTGAGAGAAGAGTTCAGCCTTAGAGATAGATGAGACGGCAGTGGGAAAGATGAAGAAGTGAAGTTGGAGGAGATGTTTTTGGCTAGATGCCAGAAGTCACGGGAAGAGTTAGAGAAAGCAAGGTTTTGGCATTTTCTATTAATGAAAGAATATTTGGTTAGTCGGGGAATAAATTTGGCACGCTTTTGGGCAGAAATGTAAAGTTCATAATTAGCATTAGTTTGAAGGCTCTGGTACCTTTTGTGAGCTGCCTCTCTATCATTGACAGCACGAGAACAAGCGTGATTAAACCAAGGCTTTTTAGCGTGAGGAGTAGAGCAAGAACGAGGAATGTATGCCTCCATTCAAGAGACAATCACCTCTGTGATGCGCTGAGCACACACAGAGGGGTCTCTATCCTGGAAGCAATAATCATTCCACGGGAAATCGGAAAAGTACATCCTCAGGTCGTCCCACCGAGCTGAAGCAAAATGCCAGAAGCATCGCCTCTTCGGTGGGTCGAGAGGGTGTACAGGAGCGATAGGACAGGATGCAGAAATAAGATTGTGATCGGAGGAGCCGAACGGAGAGAACAGTTTGACAGAATAAGCAGAAGAGTTTGAGGTAAGGAAGAGGTTTAGAATGTTGGGCCGGTCTCCAAGAAGGTCGGGAATACGTGAAGGGTGCTGGACCAACTGCTCTAGGTCGTTGAGGATAGCAAAGTTGTAGGGTTGTTCACCAGGATGGTCAGTGAAAGAGGATGAAAGCCAAAGCTGGTGGTGAACATTGAAATCTCCTAGGATGGAGATTTCAGCGAAGGGAGAGTGGGTCAAGATGTGCTCCACTTTATAATTCAAATAGTCAAAGAATTTTATATAGTTGGTAGAGTTAGGTGAGAGATAAACAGCACAGATGTATTTAGTAATAGAATGACAATGAAGTCTTAGCCAGATGGTAGAACATTCAGAAGAGTCAAGGTTGTGGGCATGAGAGCAAGTGATGTCGTTGCGCACGTTTAGAAAGCAAAGACTTGTGCCAGACTCTATCGAAGGCTTTCGATATGTCTAGCGCAACAAAGAAAGTTTCACCGAAACGGCTGAGAGAGGATGACCAAGAGTCAGTTAAGAGAGCAAGAAGATCGCCAGTAGAACGCCCCTTGCGGAACCCATACTGTCAATCAGATAGAAGGTTAAACGTGGAAAGGTGCTTTTGAATCTTCCGGTTAAGGATTGATTCAAAGGCTTTAGATAGGAAAGTAAAGCTATAGGGTGGTAGTTTGAGGGATTGGAACAGTCACCCTTTTTAGGCACAGGCTGTACAAAGGCATACTTTCAGTAGGAAGGAAAGGTAGATGTTGATAGGCAGAGACGAAAGAGTTCGACCAGGCAGGGTGTCAGCACGGAAGCACAGTTTTTAAGGACAATAGGAGGCACTCCATCAGGTTCATAAGCCTTCTGAGAGTTGAGGCCAGAGAGGGCATAGAAAACATCATTTGGAAGAATCTTAATAACAGGCATAAAGGAGTCGGAGGGGGGATGAGTAGGAGGAATATGCCCAGAATCGTCCAAGGTGGAGTTCTTACAGAAAGTTTGAGCGAAGAGTTCAGTCTTAGAGACAGATGAGACGGCTTTTTAGCATGAGGAGTAGAGAAAGAACGTGGAATATATGCCTCCATTCCAGAGACAATCACCTCTGAGATGCGCTGGGCACACACAGAGGGGTGTCTCTCCTGGAAGCAATAATCATTCCACGGGAAATCGGAAAAGTACATCCTCAGGTCACCCCACCGAGCTGAAGCAAAATGCCAGAAGCATCGCCTCTTCGGTGGGTTAAGATAATGTACAGGAGTTATTGGACAGGAAACAGAAATAAGGTTATGATTGGAGGAGCCCAACGGAGAGAACAGTTTGACAGAGTAAGCAGAAGGATTAAAGGTAAGGAAGAGGTCTAGAATGTTTGGCCTGTCTCCAAGATGGTCGGGAATACGTGTAGGGTGCTGAACCAACTGCTCTAGGTCGTTGAGGAGAGCAAAGTTGTAGGCTTGTTCACCAGGCTGGTCAGTGAAAGAGGATGAAAGCCAAAGCTGGTGGTGAACATTGAAATCTCCCAAGATGGAGATTTCAGCGATGGGAGAGTGAGTCAAGATGTGCTCCACTTTAGAATTCAAATAGTCAAAGAATTTTACATAGTTAGTAGAGTTAGGTGAGAGATAAACAGCACAGATGTATTTATTAATAAAATGACAATGAAGTCTTAGCCAGATGGTGGAAAATTCAGAAGAGTCAAGGTCGTGGGCACGAGAGCAAGTGATGTCGCTGCGCACGTAGGCGCAACATCCAGCTTTGGATTGAAATTTAGGATAGAGATAGTAGGAGGGAACAGAGTAGAGGTTGCTGTCAGTAGCCTCAGAAACCTGTGTTTCGGTGAGGAAGAGATTGTGGCTATGGCAAGAGAGAGAGAGAGAGAGAGAGAGAGAGAGAGAGAGAGAGAGAGAGAGAGAGAGAGAGAGAGACTTATTTACATGTTACCCGCGTTTGAACTTCCCGCCGCCTCCTCCCTGTCGCGTTTTGTTCAAATCGGCGCAGCCTCAATACCACGCGAGCCCCCAACTCAAGAGGAGGTGTGTAGCTTCACTCTGGTTATGAGCTCCTCTTGTGAAGAGTGAGATAGAGAGGATGAAAACAAGGACGAAGGAGAAGGGTATGGGGAGGGAGGGTCAGAAAGGAGAGTCAGGTTTAGTGCTTTGGTCATGACATGGCCTGACTCAGGTCAGGTCATGTCCATACATGTCACACACACACACACACAGAAGGTGAAATGAGAAGGATGTGGGGAGGATGGGGCAGAAAGGAGAGTCAGATCAGGGTTTTGGTCAAAACATGACCTGACTCAGGTCAGGTCATGTCCTGACTTGTCACACACACACACACACACACACACACACACACACACACACACACACACACACACACACACAGACACACACAGAAGGGGAATGAGAATGGTGTGGGGAGGGAGGGGAGAAAGGAGAGTCAGATCAGGGCTTTGGTCAGGATATATGACTTGACTCTCCCTTATGCTCCTCCCTCCCCCCAACCCTTCTCATTTTTTTTTCTGTGTGTGTGTGTGTGTGTGTGTGTGTGTGTGTGTGTGTGTGTGTGTCATGACATGACCTGACTCTCCCTTCTGCCCTTCCCCTCACACCTTTCTAGTTTCCCCTAATGTGTGTGACGTACACCCGGAAAAGTCGCCGGTTGCCCAAGCTGCCGCCAATGCGGCGGAAAGAAAAAGGCCCAGTGTGACACCAGCTTACGGACAATCGACAACTCGCCCCCGGATGGGCGTACGGGCGTTGCCAGTAGCCACAAGAGTTAAAGGAAAATGGCCAGTGTGACACCGCCTTAAGGCAGTGAGCGACGGGGATGACGTCATCTGACTCCCAGCGAATCACAAGCGTGTTTTCAGAGCTCAGCCAATCGTAAGGCTTCATGTGTGGCTTTAAAACGACCCGTTCTCTCTTCCTGTTTTCTTCCTTTTTCCAAGGTATGTATTTTGAGATAACAAGGGAGTAAAAGAGGAAAAAAAGTGAGCTCTGGGGGTAGCATGAACCAATTATAATGGTGCCACTATAAACAGTTACTTGCACCATGAGTCGGGTCGGGTCGGAACAAATATGCGCTTTTTCAGTGTTTTCAATACCTCGAGTTTCGCGATCCTCGAGTTTAGCGCTATACCTTCGGAACGAATTGACCGCGAAACTCGAGAGGGTACTGTATATTGATATTTCAAATAAAAAAAAAACATAGATGAATTCAAATTTTCATTATCTGTATTTTAGAAAACTTACAAAACCTGAAAACCACACTTTGACACGTACATATGGACGGTAATACTAGAAACGCCTGAACCGGTGTTGTGTTATTTGGCGTTCCCACCGTCAAAAGCCTACAAACACTGGTCTCTCGTGGACTGCGCATGCTCAGACCAGCAAGCGTAGACCTGTACAGTCTCACAAAGCTTTTTAACCGTAATTAAGAGTTGCTGGAAGGCTGAATCAGACATACAGTCATCCTCGCTGTTTCTAGAACGACACTCGGTACGAGTTGTATTTATATGTACAGAATTTCGTTCAAGAAACAGCGAGGATGGTGGTACTAAATTTGTAAACAAAAGCGCCAGGTTTTGACAATGGGACACCAAATAACACAACACCGGGTGCCTTCAATACCATGGCATGCTCACCAACGAATATGGAATATCAAATTTGAGGAAGTGAATAATCATTTTGGGGGCAAAGTTAAATGATTTTTCTCTTTGATATATTGATTTTTGAGTCTAACATAAAAAAATAACCTAGTGTTTTAATGTTGATGATCTAAGTATGAAATCTCTTCACCGAAGTTTTTTCATACAATACCGGGCGCCCGGGCCATGCATGCCCAGTAGGGAGGAGACAACGTTTTTTTTTCTGAGAGGGGGAAAAAAGTAGCGATTATCGCTAGTTTAATTACAAAAGTAACGAAGATACCGATATATATTTAAATAAGCAGCGGATGGCCGATAACCCGATTTTGTTATCAGCAATAAAGTATCACGATAACTTATCGCGATAACGCCCAGCTATGCCGATTCCTCCTTGGCTGGGAGTTTGGTGGGCCCGTGCCGACTGGAGCCGATAGTACATCTTGTAATATATACTAGGTATTGCCAAGTTATTTCAGTTCATTACTAATTTTAAGTTCTTGAAAATTCTGGGCTTTAGTTTGGATGCAATATAAATCTTATGTTCTCACTTTTTCTTTTTTATTATTATTATTATTTTTTTTTACAAGGACACAATTCATATTACAGGTTTATTGAAAATAACGTAATTTTTTAATTTTTCATGGTTCAAATTACAGGTTTATTGTAAATAATGGATTTTTAAAAAAATGTCATGGTTCAAATTACAGGTTTATTGTCAATAACAGAAAATTATATTTTTTTCATAGTTCAAATTACATACAGGTTTATTGTAAATAACGGAAACTTTTCATTTTCATGATTCAAATTATAGGCTTGTTGTAAATAACGGAAATTTTAAAAGGTACATCTTGTAATATATACTAGTTATTTTCAAGTTATTTCAGTTCATTACTAATTTTAAGTTCTTGAAAATTCTGGGCTTTAATTTAATTTGGATGCAATGCAATATTAATTTTACCCTCATTAATTAATTTATTTATTTATTTATGTATATATGTATTCTATTATTTTTGCCTGGTTCACATTATTCATCATCGTCATCATTTCATTGACGCCCCCTCCTAGGAGCTCCCCCCAGGGGATGGCCACAGCAGAAGAGTTTCCAACTTTCTCTATCCAGACACTCCTTCCTTGCCTGCTCAAAGTTTCTCACATTATATTTTTATTGTAAATAGCGAAACATGACAATGTGACAGCAATCATACACGTATTCCGAACACTAACACACACTCTCTCTCTCTCTCTCTCTCTCTCTCTCTCTCTCTCTCTCTCTCTCTCTCTCTCTCTCTCTCTCTCTCTCTCTCTCTCTCTCTCTCTCTCTCTCTCTCTCTCTCTCTCTCTCTCTCTCTCTCTCTCTCTCTCTCTCTCTCTCTCTCTCTCTCTCTCTCTCTCTCTCATGATTCATTTATATATCTTTTTTCTTTACCTTCGGAAATTCTCATTAATCATGTCTGTTTTCTAATGTGTGTATTTTATATTATTTGTTACAGGAATCCATATTTTATATTCTTCAATAATAAAATGAAAAAAGACATAGTTTTGTATTTTGTTTATTTTCCCTCAAATACAGCATGTTGTTAGAACAAGAAGATATCACCTCAGGAACATGGGCTTCGTAAGGAAGTATTTGGATGTGATGACTGTGAAAATGCTGGTTCACAATCATGTGATAACCAAATTGAACTATTGCAATTCTCTCTATTATGGACTGCCAAACTATCTCTTAAAAGAATTACAACTTGCCAAGAATTGTGCTTCTCAAATGATAAAAGGTCTCCCTCCTGGTGAGAGAATAACACCGTCATTGATAGAGTTGCACTGGTTGGCTGGTGATTAAGGCAAGAATTGAGAACAGGATTAGTGTCATGACTCATCAGGCATTAAAGTCTGGAAATTCTGAGTACTACTTAAGAAATTTATTGATAAAATTTCACCATGACACTACAATGAAGTTGAGACACGACACAGACCCTCACAGACTGCTTGAGCCACGAAGTAATCTCCACATGGGATTTAGAGCAGTTGAAATATGTGCTCCAAGGATTTATAATAGTGCCGAGTGATATTAAAGATTACACCATAATTAATATCTTCAAATACCTATCTATTTGCGACTAGCCCCCCTCCCCACCTCTGTAACCCATTTTTCCCTACAGTTCCCCAAGTTTGTAGGGAATGTGGAAGGATGAAATAAGAATAAAAAAGGAGATAAAGATTCGTTTTACGTCCGTCCCAGTGGGCAAAACTTGGATAAATCTGATTATATTCACCTGACTTTGACAGGTTAATATCACGAGAAAAACTGATCTAAAACGCAAAATGGAATTCACGTGTTTTTGACACGTGAAATTCACGAGAAATTTTCACGCGAGTTTTACGTGTCGTGAACACGAGTGTTTCACGTGACCAAAACACTTGAATTACTCGTGTAATTTCCAAGGTAATTTCTGTATTAATATGAAAATTTCCTAGCTTATCGGCAATGCATGTCCTGTATTATTTAAAGATTATAAATTCCAAGGTAGGATTTGTATATCTGGATTTTTAAAATCTTGTATTGAATATAAATATATACATCCACGTACTGCAGGATATCTGTATGTATTCCTTATAAGTACTACAACGCATAATATAGTATGGCACTATACTATGATGGTAGTACAAGGAATACATACATGAATATCTTGAAGTGAATGTATATATTTCTATACAATGCACAGGATTTTAGGAATGAAAATACACACATCCTACAATGACATTTACATCTTTAAACAATATAGGGTATGCATTGCTGATAAACTAGGAAATAATCAATACAGAAAATTCACATAAAGCACTACAGCATTGCAGTATGTATTGCAATGAGACACAATATAATACTATGTAAATTTAATATCCATCAGGAGAAAGAAAAGCCACAATACAATATAATACTATGTAAATATAATATCCATCAGGAGAAAGAAAAGCCACAATACAATATAATACTATGTAAATTTAATATCCACCAGGAGAAAGAAAAGCCACAATACAATACTGTACATCATCATTTTCACAATTTGCTGGTATTCATGGCAGGCCTGCAGTCAAGTCACAGCAATAGTGGGTGAAAGGAGGCAGGAGTCAGTAAAGTTACCATGACTCCGACTCCAGCTGAGTTCTTGGATATCATTATAAAGCCAGTTTCATTATCAACAACCATTTTGTGGCAGTTATTTCAAAATAAAGGAGTCAGACTTCAGATTTTAGTTTTACCTCCTCAGCCCTAACTCAAGGACTGGTCTACACAGTATGCTTTGATATTACAGTGTCATGATTTCATTACTCAGGGAGTGGCCTGTGGGAAAATGCCGCGGGGGTCCCCGCCATTTTGATTGAGAGAGCGGGAGTAGTCACAAGTCAGGCGGGAAAAACTAGAAGGCGGGAACGCGCGCTATTTCAAATCAGATTCGTTATTATTGCCAACGCTGAGCTATGTGTGGGATGCATGACCCACTATGACCAATTGCATGTGTTAAGTTATTAATAAATAAACAATCCATAGCCGTTAGGGCGTTTTAGCGTAAGAGTTGCACAGAAAACGAGATGTCAGTATGGCGAGAGCTGGCATCTTGATTGCGGAGCCCGGCCTGAGCATTATGGGACCGCCGCCATCTTTCAAGTCATCATCCGCCCAGACTAGGCCGCGAGTAGACGTCCCTCCCCAGCCTTCCGCGCCACGCTGTCCATCGTGGGGTTTTCCTGCATGTAGTATCCACAATTCCAGAGTGATTGTGTACTCAGGCGAGGGGAGCCGTTGGGAGGTAAGGATAGCACGGCGCGTTGCAGTGAGGAACGAGAAGAGGACAGAAGGACTCCAGGACTAACGGACCACGAGGAAGATCAGGGTGTGGCTTCCCCCTTCTTCCAGCTACAGCTAAGTAACCATTTGCTAGGATGTTTTAGCATAGCTACTAGGTTGCTGTGTGCTTGGTGTTAATTAATTATTTTTAATTTCCAGCGAGTTTCTTTGTTGTTTTCAATAAACTTAAGAGCACGTTTATCTGGCTTTTGCTTACCCTATGAGAGATGTGATTGGTCAGATATTTAAATAATAATAAGGACTAGAGGGGCTGTGAGTCTGATAACTCAATTTTCAGTTATTTTATTTTATATTTTTTTATTGCTGAGAATTTACGGGATTTTCGGAAGTCCAGACCTTTCAAGAACCCCACATAAAATGGCGCCCGATCAGTAAACTGACCTCACACTCCATAGGATAGGCGAAGTATTGGCTGTTAGGCTCGAAGTATTATTTTGCAAGATGTCTATATCAGTGGAAAGAGGAAGCGGAAGTGTTAGGGTACAATGCTAAAGAAGCCAGAGAGTACATAATCAAGGAGCAAGAGAAAGCAAGAGAGCGAGAACGAGAGCAACATCAGCTAGAATTACGGAAACTAGAAGCTGAGAGAGAACGAGAAAAGAAGGCCCATGCAGTAAAAATGGCCGAGCTAGCGGTGAATAATGGGAATGGTAGTAACTCTCAGAATAATAAAGTAGTTTCTCCAAAGCTAAAGCTTAATCATTTCAAAGATGGTGACAAAATTGAGATATTCATAGCGCGTTTTGAGGAAGCCGCTAACTTAATGCAATATGACGAGGTCACCATGCGTGTGCAATTCATGAGTCTTTTTGAAGGTAAAGCTTTGGAGGTAATTCATAGATTGGATGATAACTCTCGTGAGTATAAAGATATGAAGGAGGCATTATTGGCAGCTTATGGAATGTCTGTAGATGATTTGAAGAATCAGTTCTCCTCTGCCTCCATAAATGATGATGAGACAGCAATTCAATTTGCTGCTCGCCTCAAGGGGTACTTAGATCAATGGCTCAAGAAAGACGGTGCTGAGGAGACAGTTGAAGGTGTAAAGGACCTAATCTTGCGTGCGCAGTACGTAAAATCCTGCCCAGATGAATTAGTCACGAGGCTCAAAATAGACAAGGTGAGGAAATTAGAAGTTATGAAAGAAATGGCTAATTCCTATTTTGAGGCCTGCGGTAGGACGAAAAGGCCTGTTGTTAAAAGCAATAACATGCCGAGTGAAGTCCCTAGAAAGATTGGTTCAGGCGTCGCCATCACCCCTGGTGCGATTAGCCACGCGTGGCCTTCAGCCAAAAGTAACCAACATTATGTCCGAAGACTGGAAGTTATGGGTCGCGACCGTATCAGTGTAATAAGTGGCACAAAAATGCTGCAGTAAGACAAGAAAGTGCCCCGCAGCATGGTTATTATGGTAGAAATCAGGGTTCAACACCACCTGTGCCTTCCGTGGAAGGCCAGTATCACGATGAGACGCAGAATCCATGACTAGTGGCCGGCGCAGCCACTAATCAGTACGATGATCGGTTGAATTTGAGTAAAGGTTGGGTAGGAGAAGGTGAGCCTCAGATTGGTGCAGCAGTAGTGACCCGAGCAGCTGCTAAGCGTAAGAGTACTGTTAGGCCTCTCATGGTTACATCTCTTGGAGATCTAACTAACAGCGAGGACGTCAGGAAGGAGGTGGAGAGAGACGACACCCTGCACGGCGTTCGCAAACGTTTGCAGGAAAACAGTGTCATACAGCTGAACGAGAACCGAGTCAGTGTTATCAAGCAGCGTGGCTTGATATATAGGCAGATTATCTCTCCCTCGGGTGAAAGGAAATTGCAGTTAGTTGTGCCTGCGAGATACAGAGGGGCTGTTCTGAAGTTAGGTCACAGGACTACTCTAGGCGGACACAAGGGAAGAACCAAGACACTCGGTCGCGTACAAGCACATTTTTATTGGCCAGGGATAGGCCAGGAGGTAGCTAGATTCGTGAGGTCGTGCGATGTGTGTCAAAAGACTATAGATAGGGGTAGGGTAAAGCCTGCAGCCTTACAGCCACTGCCCATTATCGACTCTCCCTTTGAAAGAGTAGCAGTAGATTTGGTGGGGCCAATAGAGCCCCGAGCCAGCGATGGCTCCCGGTATATTCTTACGCTTGTAGATTTTGCCACGCGTTGGGCGGAAGCGGTGCCGCTGAAGAATATTGAAACGCAAACTGTGGCTGAAGCTCTCATGACTATATTTTGCCGAGTAGGTATACCCAGACAAATACTGAGTGATCGGGGTACTCAGTTCACCTCAGGGATGATGGAGGAAGTATTACGTCTGCTAGCGTGCAAAGGGTTACATACCACGCCCTACCATCCCATGGGGAATGGACTGTGTGAACGTTTTAACGACACACTTAAGAAAATGCTTAAACGCATGGCTGCCGAACAACCCAAGGAATGGCCTAGGTACCTGGCTCCTTTGTTGTTCGCGTACAGAGAAGCTCCACAGAGCTCCACCAGATTCTCCCCGTGTGAGCTAATGTATGGTAGGTCGTTTAGAGGTCCGCTTCAGTTACTGAGAGAGCTATGGGATGACAATGTACCGGAACCGGAGGTCAAGACCACATACCAGTACGTGTTAGATCTTGGTGACAGGCTGAGAGAGACCTGTAACATTGCTAAGGAGGAGTTACTCAAAGGAAAACAAGTACAGAAAAATTACTACGATAGGAAGGCAAAGTTGCGTAAGCTCAGTGTAGGAGGAAAGTGCCTAGTTTTGCTTCCCACAGCGAGTAACAAGCTGTTAGCTCAGTGGACGGGACCATACGAGGTTCAGCAGAAGGTTAATAACCTTAATTATATTCTCCTGGTTGATGGACACCCAAAACGGTTCCATATCAACATGTTGAAACAATACTATCGGCCAGATGCAGCCGCAGGTTGCTTGCGAGAAAGTGAGTATGATGAGGAGAAAGTGAGGTGTCTAGAGTTAGTTAAAGCTCACTATTCTCAACCTCAGATCGTTGTTAGAGGGTTATGCAGAGGTTTTTAGGACAAACCTAAGTCGCGTCTGGTGGCAGATTAAGATGATCAAGTGGACAAGTAGGTGGCTCGGAGACTTTATATTCACTAGTGGCTGTGAGGTGTGGGTGTAGTAAGGTGACGGGGTACTGGATGCGTGCCTAGTACCGCCAGTATAACGAGGATCAAGCCTCTACCTGTAACCCCTGTAACTACACCTCACCCATCGTGAGTAGTGGGGGGGATTCTGGAGTTGCCTTGTGTAGGCCACCCGGCCTCTTGCAGTTTCCCTATGTTCTTATGATCTTGGGATCTTAAGATTCAGATGAGTCGAGGAACCAAGTGACGAAAGTGTTCAGATTAGATGGGTTCAGGCGTCGCCATCCCATGGTGCGATCAGTCAAGCTCACTATTCTCAGCCTCAGACCGTAGATGCGGGAGAGTTTTGCGGCATGCTTAAAAATTAAGTAGCATGGTATGGTGCATGGTGTGATAATGTAAGAAAAATTAGGCAGTTAGCCAGGAATTTATACAATAAGTTACACCATTTTTACACCTACCTACCGCTACTCCACATCTGTCCCACCTACACTATGTATACATACATAACACCACTTACATATTGTGAATAAATGTGGCGTAGTTCGCCAAGCCCGCTCTAATAGGTACTGGCGCCTCGCTATGGAGTTTTCCCTCTAGTTTGAGTATTAACGTAAATGTTGAGGTTTTTTCACTCACAGGCGAACCGTCAATTACCTGAGCAGAGGTTAACTGACATGCACCACAGTAAGAGAGGGTGTGTGAAAAGTGTGAGAAAGTACTGTCAGGAACATGCTATTCTGTAGGTGCAGATGCAGGGCATGTTACCAGTGTTGGCAGCGTATTCACAGTTTAAAAACTTTTCTCTGAAGACAAAAGTTTTCTTAAAGAACATAAGAACATAGGGAAACTGCAAGAGGCCGGGTGGCCTACACAGTGCAGCTCCAGAATCCCCCCTACTACTCACGGTGGGTGAGGTGTAGTTACAGGGGTTACAGGTAGAGGCTTGATCCTCGTTATACCGGCGGTACTAGGCACGCATCCAGTACCCCGCCACCTTACTGCACCCACACCTCACTGCCACCTGTAGTCCTCGTCCATGTAGCTATCCAGTCTACTCTTAAAACAAGCTATCGTCCCTGCACTAACTATGTGATTGCTGAGTCTATTCCATTCCCCCACCACCCTATTACTAAACCAATGCTTGCCTATATCTCTCCTAAATCTATACTTTTCTAATTTAAATCCATTACTGCGGGTTCTATCCTGCTGGCTAATTCTCAGTACTTTACTTATATCGCCTTTGTTGTAACCCTTGACCCATCTGAATACTTCTATCAGATCTCCCCGCACTCTTCGTCTCTCTAGTGAATGTAAGTTTAGATGTTTCAGCCTATTTTGATATGGGAGGTTCCTCAGCCCCTGAATCAACTTGGTCATCCTCTTCTGAACTGATTCTAGCAAGTTGATGTCCATTCTGTAGTGTGGGCACCAAAACTGGACAGCATAATCTAAGTGTGACCTAACTAACGCTAAATAGAGTCTAAGGATGACCTCTGCACTCCTGTTGGTTACCGTCCTGTTAATAAAGCCTAATACCCTGTTAGCCCTATTCCTCGCACTAATACAATGCTTCCTTAGTTTTAGGTCAGAGTTCACTAACACTCCCAAATCCCTTTCACACTCAGACCTGCCTATCGCTGTGGAGTCTAAACTATACCCGTGTAATGGGTTGCATGTTCCTACACTAAGTACGCTACACTTGGTGATGTTAAAATTCATCTGCCTTTTCTCTGACCAAGCTGACAGTTTGTTGAAATCCTCCTGCAGTGCTCTAGCATCCTCCCCTGTCCTAATAGTGCGTCCTATTTTGGTGTCATCTGCAAATTTACCTATGTCACTAGTTATCCCATTGTCTATGTCATTGATGTAGATAATGAATAGAAGCGGGCCTAAAACTGAACCTTGAGGAACCCCACTGGTAACATTACCCCATTCGGATTTTTTACCGTTAATGGTAACCCTCTGTTTCCTGTCGCTAATCCACGCCTTAATCCAATCAAATACCTTCCCTCTCATCCCATGAGCCCTGACTTTATTTAACAGTCTCTGGTGAGGTACCTTATCGAAGGCCTTACTAAAATCAAGATAAACCACATCATAGCTCTCATCATTGTCAGCTGCCTCGTATACTCTATTGTAAAAGGATATAAGATTAGTGAGGCACGACTTTCCTTTAGTAAACCCATGCTGTGAGTCGTGAATTAAATTAAGTCTGTCTATATGGTCCCTAATACTATCAGCTATTATTGACTCAATCATTTTACCTATAACTGACGTCAAACTAATCGGCCTATAGTTCTCCATAGAAAATTTGTCTCCCTTCTCAAATATTGGAATAACGTGTGTCTGCCTCCATGAAACAGGCACCACCCCTGTGTCTAGTGACTTCCTAAATACTTATGTTAACTGCCCACTTATTTCAGTTTCGCATTCCTTTATTACCCTGGGGAAAAGTTCATCTGGCCCTGGCGCCTTAGTGACTTTAAGTCTATCTGTCTAATCACGAGCTCCCTACTTATGTTGATGTCGGTTAATCCTTCTACCTCTTCTCCCCTGTAGATCTGTTCTCCCTGAGGTATATCATCTAATCTTTCTTTGGTAAATACAGTTAAGAAATTTAACGCCTCGTTCATTTACTCGTCTCTATCAATCAGTGATTCGCCTGACTTAAGCGGCCCTATCTTATCCCTAACCTTTTTTTTTTTTTTTTTTTTTTTTTTTACAGCAAAGGAGACAGCTCAAGGGCACAAAAAAGTAAACATTAATAAAATAAAAAAAAACCGCTACTCGCTGCTCCTAAAAAGAATCCAAAGAGGTGGCCGAAAGATAAGTCAGTTTCGGGAGGAGAGGTGTCCTGATACCCTCCTCTTGAAAGAGTTCAAGTCGTAGGCAGGAGGAAATACAGATGAAGGAAGATTGTTCCAGAGTTTACCAGCGTGAGGGATGAAAGAGTGAAGATGCTGGTTAACTCTTGCATAAGGGGTTTGGACAGTATAGGGATGAGCATGAGTAGAAAGTCGAGTGCAGCGGGGCCGCGGGAGGGGGGGAGGCATGCAGTTAGCAAGTTCAGAAGAGCAGTCAGCGTGGAAATATCGATAGAAGATAGAAAGAGAGGCAACATTGCGGCGGAATTTAAGAGGTAGAAGACTATCAGTATGAGGAGGAGAGCTGATGAGACGAAGAGCCTTTGCCTTGGTCTTATTAAGCTGGAAGAAGCCCTTTGGATTGGTCTTTGCTTCCCTGGCAATTCTAATCTCAAAATTCCGTTTTGCCATACGTGTGTTCTTCTTTACTGCTCTAGCTAAATCGTTGTAACTATCCCTTAGGTGAGTTTCCCCCTTTTGACTCTTAACATATAGTCCTCTTTTCCTTCCTATTTCAGTTTTTAACCTGTCTTTCATCCATCGCGGGTAATTACCTGTTGACCCGACTTCCCTGTGAGGTATAAACTGTTTCTGTCCTAGTTTAATCTCCCTGACCAGACTATTGTACTCACCCTCCAAGCTACTGACCTGACTAGTGACCTCACCAGAGATTAACGCCCCTCCCTGCTCTGGGTCCTGACCTACTTCTGATATCACTCCCCTAAGCCTTTGCAGCTGTTTTCTTAACCCCTCGTAGTCTGCCTTCCTGAAGTCAGGTAGTAATGTGTTGTTACTGCTGACTCTATCCTCCCATTTAATATTAAATCTAATTTCCTTATGATCACTGTTACCTAATGAATCCCCAACCTCAATGTTGCTTATTATGTCCTCTCTGTTAGTTAACAACAAATCTAAAATATTTTCTTCCCTCGTTGGTGTTCTATTTAACTGCTTAAGGAAACTATCCTGTATCACATCTAACAAATCCTGTGCCTCTTGGTCTCCGGATAAAGTATCCCACTCTATGTTCCTATAATTGAAATCCCCAATTACACACACATTCCTATATCTTGACGCCCTACTAATTTCTTGTAAAAGGGGTTGGCTACTGTCCCTGGTAAGGTTGGGCGGTCTGTAAAGTACTCCGATGACAAGCTTCTCCTTCCTACCTATTGTTTCTACCCAGAGGGATTCTGTATTGCTATCTTCCTTGATGTCATGATTTCATTATTCAGGGAGTGGCCTGTGGGAAAATACCGGAGCCCGGCCTGAGCATTGTGGGACCGCCGCCATCCTTCAAGTCAATCATCATCAGACTCGGCCGCGAGTAGACGTCACTCCCCAGCCTCCCGCGCCACGCTGTCCATCGTGGGGTTTTCCTGCCTGTAGTATCCACAATTCCAGAATGATTGTGTACTCAGGCAAGGGGAGCCGTTGGGAGGTAAGGGGGGCACGGCGCGTTGCAGTGGGGAACGAGAAGAGGACAGAAGGACTCCAGGCCTATCGGACCACGAGGAAGATCAGGGTGTGGCTTCCCCCTTCTTCCAGCTACAGCTAAGTAACCATTTGCTAGGATGTTTTAGCATAGCTACTAGGTTGCTGTGTGCTTGGTGTTAATTAATTATTCTTAATTTCCAGCGAGTTTCTTTGTTGTTTTCAATAAACTTAAGAGCACGTTTATCTGGCTTTTGCTTACCCTATGAGAGATGTGATTGGTCAGATATTTAAATAATAATAAGAACTAGAGGGGCTGTGAGTCTGATAACTCAATTTTCAGTTATTTTATTTTATATTTTTTTTATTGCTGAGAATTTACGGGATTTTCGGAAGTCCAGACCTTTCAAGAACCCCACATACAGGTGTGGCTCTTAATTACTAATACAAATTTCTGTTCATGCTTTGAGAATACACATATCTTGTTGCTACATTTTTTTGCACACCGTACCTGGAATAAAAATGTGGGTATCAACAGTTTTCCTGAGTCTAACCAAACTAGTGGACAGATCATAGAACAGTTTTCACAGTAAGGACAGGTTTCAAAGTGTAGTTTTACAAGAATTTAAAGGCCAAAACCCTAAATGTCTGAGGTTACCTGATTTTATGGTATCCCCTGACCCAGCATCACTATTTGCTCACTACCCTACTTGATTTAGTTTCCCCTTTACTTCATTTTTGGGGCATTACGCAATTTTGTTGCAATCATCTTCTGTATTTCTGTTAAACTCACATCTCTGAATAGTGATGGTGGTACGTGATAGTGGTGGTGGTGGTGATGGTGGTACGTGATAGTGGTGGTGGTGGTGATGGTGGTACGTGATAGTGGTGGTGGTGGTGATGGTGGTACGTGATAGTGGTAGTGGTGGTGATGGTGGTACGTGATAGTGGTAGTGGTGGTGATGGTGGTACGTGATAGTGGTGGTGATGGTGGTACGTGATAGTGGTGGTGATGGTGGTACGTGATAGTGGTGGTGATGGTGGTACGTGATAGTGGTGGTGATGGTGGTGGTTGTGATGGTGGTACGTGATAGTGGTGGTGGTACCTGATAGTAGTGGTGGTGGTGGTGATGGTGGTACGTGGTAGTGGTTGTCCTGGTGATGGTGGTTTTCATAAATATATATATATATATATATATATATATATATATATATATATATATATATAGAGAGAGAGAGAGAGAGAGAGCATTACATAGAATTACATAGAAAATCAGACCACACAGACCCCATGATCCAGACTAGGTGGGCTGTCCTTAAACCTAAGTGATTTTACATTAATCAGAAGGCTCCAAAACGTTGCATTTCTACTCTAGTTGATATTAAGTTGAAGAAAGTGACGGTCGAGCTTTTTTTTGAAGGAGTCAATCGTGTTACACTGGACCACTGATGGGACCTTATTCCATTCTCGCACTACAACGTTGGTGAATAAAAAATTTGGTGCAGTCTGAATTTACTTGTCTACATCTGAGTTTTATGCCATTGTTCCTCGTGCGCAAAGTGTCATCGATCATAAACAATGTTGATCTGTCTACATTCGTGAAACCATTAAGTATTTTAAAACATTCGATCAGTTTTCCTCGGAGGCGTCGTGTCTCAAGAGAGAACATTTTAAGGGTGGAAAGCCTTTCTTCGTAGAATTTGTTGCGCAAGGAAGGGATCATTTTCGCTACCCGACGCTGAACACCTTCTAATTTAGCAATATCCTTTGCATGGTGGGGAGACCAAAACTGTACCGCATATTCCAAGTGGGGTCTGACTAAACTATTGTAGAGCGGAAGTATTACATATTTATTCTTGAATAAAAAGTTTATTTTAATGAAGCCCAACATTCTTTTCGCTTTTTTTGATGCATCGACGCATTGCTGTGAGAATTTTAGGTTTGACGCGATTTTGAGAGTATATAAACTCTCTCTCTCCTCTCTCTCTCTCTCTCTCTCTCTCTCTCTCTCTCTCTCTCTCTCAACCAACTCCTCCACCCACCACCATCACCACCACCACCACTACAGCAGCAGCAGCAGCAGCAGCACCACCATCATCACAACCACCACCACCACCACCACCACCATCACCACCTGCCACTTACCTCCACTTTGAAGTTGCCGACTTGAGCACAGAGTTAGCTGGAGTGGGCTCCCGAAGATGGCGGCCGAGGTACTTCCGGTTGACGCACCCGAGTGTCTGGCTCGCGCGCTCTAGATATATAACTCTGTGGTCACAACCTTATTGGTAATAGGGTAAATATAGCATAATGTGCTATAATATCTAGCATTCTGATTGGCAACGCAACGCAACACACACACACACACACACACACACACACACACACACACACACACACACACACACACACACACACAGAGAGAGAGAGAGAGAGAGAGAGAGAGAGAGAGAGAGAGAGTTATAAATACGTAAGTACGTTCGATCCTCATTCGACCGGCTTCGCTCCAATGGACTCCGTCCTCCGATAGTTCATCCACAAATTGCTTGTTGTTAAAATGAATGTTTTTATGGTCTTTCTTTATTCGGTTATTAATCCCGCACTGAATTCTCTTATACTGGTCAGGGGAAAGATTTCGGGGTTGGAGTCTAGGTTCAATTTGACATACATACACTACAGCCTGGCAGTTTTCCTTAATCGCGTGACAAATATCATTAATGTGGTTGAAAACTTTTGCTGGGTCAGTACTACTAGTGATATCATTGCTTCCGATCCACAAAATGGTCAAATCATGTTCCCACTCGAGCACTTCCTTCATACGTGGGTCGTCAAAGAACGAGCGAGCTTTGCCTCCGGGGGCACGGTAAAATCCTTACATTCGCTCCAGGATGGTCAAACTGTGTGGGAATTTGGCTATGACCTACCAACGCTATGTTCCACATGGTCTGTGATGAGTGAGCACTTAGGCAAAAACTGATGAGTTATCCCACCGCTTATGCCACAAGTGTGTTGCCTTCAGCTTCGATCCTTTGTGTCTAATATCTTACTATCAAGTGTGCTTCCTATTTGTTAGGGTTACGCAACACAAGGTTAGATTATTATGAGGTTTATTCACATTCTGTTGGTAATGGTAGTGGGCTTATTGAAGTTAAGTAACAATATTATGACAAGTCATTATTCTGTTGGTAATGGTAGCGAGCTTATTGAAGTTAAGTAACAATATTATTTACAATTCATCATTCTGTTGGTAATGGTAGCGAGCTTATTGAAGTTAAGTAACAATCATAAATATCACTCATCACTCATAATCACCTTACAAGGGCTCACTCATCACTGATCAGACTATTACAAATATATATAGATATATATATATATATATATATATATATATATATATATATATATATATATATATATATATATATATATATATATATATATATATATATATATATATATGTATATATATATGTATATATATATATATATATATATATATGTATATATATATATATATATATATATATATATATATATATATATATATACATATATATATACATATATATATATACATATATATATATATATATATATATATATATATATATATATATATATATATATATATATATATATATATATATATATATATACATATACATATATATACATATATACATATATACATATACATATATACATATACATATATACATATACATATATACATATACATATATACATATACATATATACATATACATATATACATATACATATATACATATACATATATACATATACATATATACATATACATATATACATATACATATATACATATATATATATATATATATATATACATATATACATATTGCTATCTATCAGGGTTCAATGATACATAATTATTACAGAAAAATGTGTTCACAGGGATGGTCATGGAATATACAAAAGACACCGAAAATTTCTCTTCTATCACTAATAAGTGTTTACTGAGTTGATCATGGGGTGAGACATTCGTGCGGGTCTAAGATACCAGAGGGTGATCATAGATCGGCACAACAATGGGAAATTTCACATACTTTTGCTACACAACAAGGGGGTAACCGCTCAGTCAGTAGGGGACCTGCGTAGGGAGAGGCCAGACCTCGTCTGAGTTTAACCGATATAGGTATAATAATAACATTGTAACACACTAAATAATCACTGTCCGTAGGAGTTAATTTCACACGTACCTGCGTAGGAAGAGGCCAGAGCTCGTCTGATAGGCGGCTCTCAACTGCCTTCCCTACTCGCTTCCTCCTCCCCCCTTTAGCGTGGCCGCCGGCTAAACTAGGACACTACCGGTGGTTGCAGTTACAGATACTTGGCCTGTTCCGCTAACTCAGAAGGAGTTCAGAGACAGCTGTTTCTCTCTCCCACGTGACTTAGGTGAAAAATTCCTCCCCGTCGTTCCCCGTGATTAAAAAAAAATAAAAAATAACAATCATTCGGCACCTTCACGATGAGTCAGAATCACGTGATGCTGACTCATCATTGGTTCGTCGGTCTGTCTGAATGTCTGCCCTGCGCCGCACTATCACATGCTTCATAGTTAATACCTTAATTATTTAAGATGATCGATTGTTCTGGTTTTCCCCGCATTACACTTACTCATCTCTTCGTAAATCCTACCTAAAGTGCTCACCAAAATACTGCAGACAGACGGAAAATCTTCAAAAAAGCTCTCTTGTTTTGGCTGTTTGGGCCTTGGTCTTGGTAGTTGTCCCTTTCGGATCCAACTACAGCCTTTGTAACGGCTTACTCCCTCAGGGCCAACACCCTGAAAATCCAAAAAATAAAATATAACCATTTGAAAGAGCCCGTAGAGGCACATATGGGGACATCTACAGGAGTCCACCCTATCCAGTGCGCACTGTCCAGGTCTCTCGAGGAATTCCTTAACCCTTTCTATTGTTCTTCTGGTCACTGTCTGCAGTGTCCTCAGACCTAGCAATAATTCTATCACCCTTCCTACATTCCCCTCTAGCATCCTATTCCATACTTCTGTTCCTAATTCCTGTGTTATTTTTTCTACCAAACTCTGCCTATCCCTATCATACCTAGGACACTATAGTAGCATATGTTCTACTGTCTCGTCAACACATACGGCATACCTTGCTTCCCCCATTTGCCCACCTACATGTCCTACTATTCACCTCTAAAGATTTAGTTCTGGCCTTTGAAGAGCAACCCCCCCCCCCAGGCTACCATCGTAGAAGGCTTCACACTTGGGTTTGGCCTTCAACTTGTACCATTCTAGAGAACTCTTTGCCCCCACCCTTTGGCTCCAGTATACTTTGCCCCTCTCCTGAACTTTGTACTAGATGGACACTAACATACACACCAACACAGTAATAGATGGGCCACTAACACACCCACCCACACATTAATAAATGGACACTAACACCCACACCCACACATTAATAGATGGGCCACTAACACACCCACCCACATAGTAATAGATGGGCCACTAACACACCCACCGACATAATAATAGATGGACCACTAATACCCACACCCACACAGTAACAGATGGACACTAACACCCACACCCACACAGTAATAGATGGACACTAACACCAACACAGTAATAGATGGGCCACTAACACAAACACCAACACAGTAACATGGCGGAGAAAAGCTGAGGAGTTCTCTTGCGGTAAATATGTGCATCCCAAAATGGCGGGCCTTTGCGGGGCAGCTGAGAAGTGATCAGCTGATCGCTGCTGATGACGTCACGTGCAACCCCTCTATACGGCGCGGCGAGGCAGCAGTGCATGGTTAACCGAAGTGTTAACACCCAACCCCCTGCATTAGTTTCGACAAGGGGCGAGGGAGGAGGTGCCTCGTCAGGTCTAGTTGACTCCGCTAGGTTAGCATTACCCAAGATCTATTTAGACCTTGGCTTTACCTTAATATTACTGCCGTACATTTAGGCAGAAGACTGAAAAAATCCCCAGACCCTGGCAGCATGCCCCGTTGCGGGGCGACCGTCTGACTGATGCAGGCAAATGATGCAGGCAAATGAGGCGAGTGGAGGGGTTCCGCCAATCCCGCGCCGAAGCTACTAAACCTGTATTGAACGCGTCCGTGGTACCAAAGGCTGTACTGTATACGAAGTATTATATACTTGTATTCAAAGTAATATAAATCTTATCGTTTAAAGTGATGAAAATTAAATCGCGGGAAATTTCAAACTATGTAGTATCATGATACTAGATAATTACACTTTTCTAATATTTTTTCAACAATTTAGAAAACCCAATTTCTGTTGAACAAAATTATTTGCAACGATTGACATGCGAAGTACAAAACTCTTTCAAGTACCGGTAGTATCGGCAGAAAATCTACCGATACCAATACCGATACTCTTAAAATGTGCCGATACCACCGATACCGATACCGATACACCGGTACATCCCTAGACACCAATGTAGATATAATATACAGAAACAAACCTCTCCTACCTCGCCCCTTTGGTTTCCGTGTCTGGAATGTCATTCGGGACCTCTCACTACCATACTTCCCTATAGCAGTTTATCAGGTACCCCTCATCACACCGTGAGAGTTCCCAAACACACATTTCTGCCGGTACTTCAATTTCAACAAAGCAAGCATCTCGACGGCAACTGCTCGACAGCTTTTCCTGTCCCACACAGCTAGTCACGCCACTTCTGTACCAGTATAGTACATGAACGGCTCCAAATCCGATGCTGGCGTTGGATTTGGAGCTGTCTTTCCAGACTTCCCGTTCCGAAACTTTACCTGCCATAGCTTAATTTTTTACAGCAGAACTATCTGCCATCCTTTTAGCAATTCGCACCATCTTCACTTTGCCTGCCGATACTTTTACTGTCTACTCTGACTCACAGGCAGCCCTGTCCGCAATAGAAGATTTTAGGAGCACCCACCCTATTGTTTTAGATATTTTTAACTGGCTAGTTCTAGCAAAAAGGCGTGGGCATCAGGTGACCTTCTGTTGGGTACCTGCCCACTGTCTCAGTGCGTGGTAATGAGGAGGCCGATGAGGTGGCGCAGGCCGCTGCTTCTCGCCCTCCCTCACAGTGCGCTCTTCCATTTAGGGACTTGCATCCCACCGTGCGGTCTGCACTCCAGATGGGGGGAGTCACAACCAGGGCTGTGCGTCCCTGGTTGTATTCCCATATAAGAAGTCGTAAGAGGGAGACTGTCCTTACCCGCCTTAGGGTGGGTCACACTAGATACACACATGGCTTTTCTCATGTTCCGGGGAGTTCACTCCTACTGTGGCGACTGTTTGGTCCCCCTGACTGTTCGGCACTTGCTGGTCGAGTGCCTCAGTCTGGGGGACCTGCGAGAGCGGTACCTCCCCCGGCGTCGGGGCGGAGATGGGAGTCTCTCTCTCTCTCTCTCTCTCTCTCTCTCTCTCTCTCTCTCTCTCTCTCTCTCTCTCTCTCTCTCTCTCTCTCTCTCTCTCTCTCTCTCTCTCTCTCTCTCTCTCTCTCTCTCGGGCGGTGGGGGAGAAGGCACTTCTCCCGGGATATGATGTTTAGGGGCTCCGGCGTCCTCAATCTCCTGTAGGTTTTATTGTCCTTTTATTGAGTCTTTCTTTTACTTTGTTTTTAATTAGTTTTTTTATAGTTTTACAATATAATTTATTTAATCTTTAATTCGGCGCCACATGACCTTACAGTTCCGGCGCCAAGACCAAACGCCCCAATAATCAATCATCAATCAACACTTACTGTGTGGGAGTACTTATGGCAACATGCATGAATGCACGGACATGCAGGGTGTTCCCCAAGCTTCTTTCCTGTATTCTATTTCTAAGCTTATTTTCTACTAGTTCATTTATTAAAAGACCCATTCCATTGAAGCATTACTAACAGGTATTGCTAACGGTGGCACAGCAAATTTCCCTATGTCAAAAAAATCTCTTCTGAGGCATCCGTGTGGTCATGCACTGAAATCCAAAATTTATCTGCATCTAAAACTGTATATATCTCTAGACCAGGTGGCAGTCCCAAGCCTCTGCCACTGTTTATCCAGCTTACTAATATTACCAGTGTACTTTGGTAGCGTCCTGAGTGTCACCCTCTTTGCCGTGGCCATAAATGATATCAGAACATTGCTCCCTGAGGGGATGTCTTCCTCCCTCTATGTCGATGACCTGGCAATCTGGTATTCGTGGTCTCGTATGTCCACCGCGGAGCGAAAAATGCAACATGCCATCGACAGGGCATCTAGATGAGCGGAGGAACATGGCTTCCGATTTTCACCTTCCATGTCGGGGTTTTTTTACAACAAAGGAGGCAGCTCAAGGGCACACACACAAAAAAAATTAATAAAAAAAAAGCCCGCTACTTGCTGCTCCTAAAAAAGAGACAAAAGAGGTGGCCGAAAGCAAGATCAAATACGGGAGGAGAGATGTCCTGATACCCTCCTCTTGAAAGAGTTCAAGTCGTAAGCAGGAGGAAATACAGATGAAGGAAGATTGTTCCAGAGCTTACCAGCGTGAGGGATGAAAGAGTGAAGATGCTGGTTAACTCTTGCATAAGGGGTTTGGACAGTATAGGGATGAGCATGAGTAGAAAGTCGAGTGCAGCGGGGCCGCGGGAGGGGGGGATGCATGCAGTTAGCAAGTTCAGAAGAGCAGTCAGCGTGGAAATATCGATAGAAGATAGAAAGAGAGGCAACACTGCGGCGGTATTTAAGAGGTAGAAGACTATCAGTATGAGGAGGAGAGCTGATGAGACGAAGAGCCTTAGCCTCCACTCTGTCCAGAAGAGCTGTGTGAGTGGAGCCCCCCCACACATGAGATGCATACTCCATACGAGGGCGGACAAGGCCCCTGTATATGGACAGCAACTGTGCAGGGGAGAAGAACTGGCAGAAACGGTACAGAACGCCCAGCCTCGAGGAAGCTGATTTAGTAAGAGATGAGATATGAAGTTTCCAGTTGAGATTTTGAGTTAAGGATAGACCGAGGATGTTTAGTGTTGAGGAAGGTGATAGCTGGGTGTTGTCAAAGAATAGGGGATAGTTTGGAAGATTGTGCCGAGTGGATAGGAGGAGAAACTGTGTTTTTGAGGCGTTAAAGGACACCAGGTTCTTCTTGCCCCAATCGGAAATAATAGTAAGGCCTGAGGCTAAGCGTTCTGCAGCCTCCAGCCTTGAGTCGTTAAGTTCCTGTAGGGTGGGTCTTCTATTAAAAGAGGTTGAGTAATGCAGAGTGGAGTCATCGGCGTAGGAATGGATAGGACAGTTCGTTTTGGAAAGAAGATCATCAATGAACAACAGAAAAAGAGTGGGAGATAGGACAGAACCCTGTGGGACACCACTGTTAATAGATTTAGGGGAAGAACAGTGACCGTCTACCACGGCAGAAATAGAACGGTCAGAAAGGAAACTGGAGATAAAGGTACAGAGAGAAGGATAGAAACCGTAGGAGGGTAGTTTTGAAAGCAAAGATTTGTGCCAGACCCTATCAAAAGCTTTTGATATGTCCAGCGCAATAGCAAAAGTTTCACCGAAACGGCTAGGAGGGGATGACCAAGAGTCAGTTAAGAAGGCTAGGAGATCAACAGTAGAACGCCCCTTGCGGAACCCATACTGGCGATCAGATAGAAGGTCAGAAGTGGAAAGGTGCTTTTGAATCTTCCGGTTAAGGATTGATTCAAAAGCTTTAGATAGACAAGAAAGTAAAGCAATAGGAAGGTAGTTTGAGGGATTGGAGCGGTCACCCTTCTTAGGCACAGGCTGTATGAAGGCATAGTTCCAGCAAGAAGGAAAGGTAGATGTTGACAGGCAGAGGCGAAAGAGTTTGACCAGGCAGGGTGACAGCACGGAGGCACAGTTTTTAAGGACAATAGGAGGCACTCCATCAGGTCCATAAGCCTTCTGAGGATTGAGGCCAGAGAGGGCATAGAAAACATCATTTTGAAGAATCTTTATAACAGGCATAAAGGAGTCAGAGGGGGGATGAGTAGGAGGAATATGCCCAGAATCGTCCAGAGTGGAGTTTTTAGAAAAAGTTTGAGAGAAGAGTTCAGCCTTAGAGATAGATGAGACGGCAGTGTTGCCGTCAGGACTGAGGAGTGGAGGGAAAGATGAAGAAGTGAAGTTGGAGGAGATGTTTTTGGCTAGATGCCAGAAGTCACGGGAAGAGTTAGAGAGAGCAAGGTTTTGGCATTTTCTATTAATGAAAGAATTTTTGGTTAGTCGGAGAATAGATTTGGCACGATTTCGGGCAGAAATGTAAAGTTCATAATTAGCATTAGTTTGAAGGCTCTGGTACCTTTTGTGAGCTACCTCTCTATCATTGACAGCACGAGAACAAGCGTGATTAAACCAAGGCTTTTTAGCGTGAGGAGTAGAGAAAGAACGAGGAATGTATGCCTCCATTCCAGAGACAATCACCTCTGTGATGCGCTGAGCACACACAGAGGGGTCTCTATCCTGGAAGCAATAATCATTCCACGGGAAATCGGAAAAGTACATCCTCAGGTCGTCCCACCGAGCTGAAGCAAAATGCCAGAAGCATCACCTCTTCGATGGGTCCAGAGGGTGTACAGGAGCGATAGGACAAGATGCAGAAATAAGATTGTGATCGGAGGAGCCCAACGGAGAGAACAGTTTGACAGAATAAGCAGAAGGGTTTGAGGTAAGGAAGAGGTCTAGAATGTTGGGCCGGTCTCCAAGACGGTCGGGAATACGTGTAGGGTGCTGGACCAACTGCCATGCACTCATCGAGTCGAGACTGTCCTACGGCTGCGAAGTATACACATCGGCAACAACCACCCACTTCCGCACACTTGATGCCGTCCATCACGCTGCAGTCAGACTGTCAAGAGGTGCCTTTAGATCATCCCTCATATCAACTCTTTTAGTTGATGCAGGAGTGCCACCTGACAGACTACAACGCCAACCTAACAACCCTGCATACACCGTTGCTTTAGACACCAGTGTAGATATAATATACATAAATAAACCTCTCTTACCTCGCCCCTTTGGTTTCCGTGTCCGGAATGTCATTTGGGACCTCTCGCTACCATACTTCCCTATGGCAGTTTATCAGGTACCCCCCATCACACCGTGGGAGTTCCCAAATATACATTTCTGCTGGTACTTCAACTTCAACAAAACAAGCATTTCAGCGGGAACTGCTCGACAGCTGTTCCTGTTCCACACAGCTAGTCACGCCACATCTGTACCAGTATACACGGACGGCTCCAAATCCGATGCAGGCGTTGAATTTGGAGCTATCTTTCCAGACTTTCCCCGTTCTGGAACTTTGTCTACTATTGCTTCAATTTTTACCGCATAACTATCTGCCATTCTTTTAGCAATTCGCACCATCTTCACTTTGCCTGTCGATACTTTCATTGTCTACTCTGACTCACAGGCAGCCCTATCCGCAATAGAAGATTTTAGGACTACCCAGCCTATCGTTTTAGATATTTTTAGCTGGCTAGTTTTAGCAAAAAGGCGTGGACATCAGGTGACCTGTTGGTTACCTGCCCAGTGCCCACGTCTCAGTGCATGGTAATGAGGAGGTCGATGAGGTGGCGCGGGCCGATGCTTCTTGCCCTCCCTCATAGTGCGCTTTTCCTTTTAGGAACTTGCATCCCACCGTTCGGACTGCACTCCAGAGGGTGTGGCAGCGCAGCGTCCCTGTCGTATTCCCATATATGAAGTCGTAAGAGGGAGACTATCCTGACCCGCCTTAGGGAGGGTCACACTAGATACACATGGCTTCCTCATGTTTCGGGGAGTTCAGCCCTATTGTGATGACTTTTTGGTCCCCCTGACTGTTCGGCATTTGCTGGTCGAGTGCCCCAGTCTGGGGGACCAGCGAGAGTGGTACCTCCCCCGGTGTCGGGGCGGAGATGGGACTCTCTCTCTCTCTCTCTCTCTCTCTCTCTCTCTCTCTCTCTCTCTCTCTCTCTCTCTCTCTCTCTCTCTCTCTCTCTCTCTCTCTCTCTCTCTCTCTCTCTCTCTAGGGGAGAAGGCACTCTTCCCGGGACATGACGTTTATGGATTTCTACAGGAGGCTGGCGTCCTCAACCTCCTGTAGGCTTTATTGTCCTTTTATTGAGTCCTTCTTTTACCTTGTTTTTAATTAAATACTGTTTGTTATAGTTTTAAAATACAGTTTATTTGATCTTTTATTCGGCGCCACATGACCTTGCAGTTGCGGCGCCAAGACCAAACGCCCCAATAATCAATCATCCAGACTGGAACCATCCTGGAACCATCTTCACTTTGCCTGTCGGTACTTTTACTGTCTACTCTGACTCACAGGAGCCCTGTCTGCAGTAGAAGATTTTAGGAGCACCCACCCTATAGTTTCAGAACATTTTAGCTGGCTGGTTCTGGCCAAAAGGCGTGGTCGTTAAGCAAATTTGTGTTGGGTACCTGCCTACGTATCTGTGCCTGGTAATGAGGAGGCCGATTAGGTGGCGCGGGCCGCTGTTGCTCGTCCTTTCTCACAGTGCACTCTTCCACTTAGGGACTTGTATCCCATCGTGCGGTCTACACTCCAGAGGGTGTGGCAGCGGAGGTGGGAGGCTGTGATTGCTGTGCTCCTGTAGGTTTTATTGACCTTTTCTCGAGTTCTCTTTTATATTTTTTTAATTAACTACCGGTGTCTATAGTTTTATATTATGATTTATTTTGCTTTATTTTCGGCACCATATGACCAAGCAATTGCGGCGCCAAGAACTGAACTCCTCAATAATCTTCATCATCTACAGTTAGATCACTTGGCCACTTAACAGTTCCTAGTCTCTGCCACTGTTCATCAAGGACACTAATATTTCCTGAAAATATGTTCAGGAATGACAGTTCTATTAGCTGTGGCTTCCGGATGCTAAGAACACGTTCCGTAGACCAAGCATCTAAACTGTGAAGAAGTTGCACATTAGAAGGCAGCCTGTTTCGAAGCTCTCGCAGGAACTGCATTACATACTTTCGACAGGCCTTAATCCCATTGATGGTTGGTTGGTTCATGTCAGTTCGTGCCACTTCAAGGTTGAATTTGTTGACCCCGAAGTCAACGGCACCCAGTGGGAAGTGGTTGCGCTCATTCTCCACCTGTTGTGAGAGAGAGAGAGAGAGAGAGAGAGAGAGAGAGAGAGAGAGAGAGAGAGAGAGAGAGAGAGAATTATTATATACCCAAATACAGTAAAACCCTTATAACTCGGCATTGTATAACTCGGAATTTGATCTAACTCGGCTTTGCAATAAAATATTCATTAAAAAAATAAATTTCGAATGCAAACGAATAATGAAAGAAAAATTGAAAAAAATCATGCATCTCGGCATATTTCCGAGTTTTAACCACATCCTGTCGTCTACACTCGGCATGCCTCACCCACATTTTCATAGAAAGTGTATCCACACTTGGGCCACCTGATCTCACTCGCCAGCACTCTCTGATTTATCTTGGTATACTGCCGTGTTTTTTTTTTTGTTTTTTTTAACGTGTACGCCAATAGCGCCGGTAGGCTTTCTTGAGGGGCCTTGATGGTAGTCGTCCCCAGCCCGTCATGGGGTAGGCAAGTGTTTATAGTGGCGCCATCTCCACATCTCGTAGTTTACACTTGTCAAGGCTTGCCCGCGCTATTCCTGCATTTAAAAACATGTACTCTCATTCGCCCTGCTCCTTCCTCAAACACCCACGCGTTGTCTGCTTTCACTACATGACTACAGCAGCCCCTTCATTTGTATGTGTTACTGCTTTTACAGCTCCTGTGTAATGTAGTTTAAAAAAAAATGACTATATGTAATAAGGGGAGGGGGGGGGGGATGAGGGATTTGTATAACTCGGAATGTTAAATAACTCGGCAAAGGTGTCAGCCCCTATCATGCCGAGTTATAAAAGGTCTTACTGTAATACAATCATGCACATTTGTGGTAAATTCTGTATTCAGCAGAAACAGACCCACGCGCTGACGCACATGCCTTAATTTTGTAGTCGAAACCTGAAGGAAACAACATCCATATCACGAGGGGAATGGGCTACACTAAATTAGTGTGATGCTCATAAAAGAAGTTATTGATAAAAAGAGAAGCTGTGTCGGGTGTCCCGTCCATTGGTAAGCTCACGTGGTCAGCTTCGCCTGGTGAGTGTGTAAACACAAAACATCGTCCCTTATCCCTCTCTTATATTTCTTTACTTGCTGTTTCTCCTCCTTGATGAGAAGTTCATAATTTTATACAGCATCTCTTGATACCTTATACAATATCACTTGAACCTAATTAATAGATCTATGACCTGTCCATAATAAAAATTTATTGCAAGACCAACTACTATACGCATGCCCGCGAGAGCACAGCGGGACGCATAAGGTTTTAATGTAATGGTTATATTATCATTCCTGAGACATAATATTAAAGTCAACTAACAAAATTATATAACCCTAGAACATTAGACAATAAAACAAATTTGTGATGGATTCCCAAGAGGGGAATGTTCGCGGCATCATGAGACTGGTACAACGACATGAGATCCTCCAGTAGCTTGCTGACATTGCAATGGTCAGACTCAAATAACTTACTGACCCTGTTGACCTGAGTTACTAGAGGCTGCAGGAACGCTAGATACGCCTTATTTGCAGGATGCATACATCTGATGCAACAGCTGTGCGGCGTAGCTGTTGTCCTCATCCTTTGCCATCTGGATTTAATGAAGTAAATCGTTAATTCATGAAACTATAAGTGTAGCGACTCATATTAAACTAACTACTACTTATGACAGTCTTTTAACATAATTGCTATGTCTATATCCGCTAAACATATAAACCTTCATAATTATAAAGTTTTAATCGAGCACGTGTGGCTCAAAACACTGCAATCACAAAGTGTGGGAGCAACATTCTAAACACACACTCCCCCCACACCCACACAAAGGCAAAGGTCTGTGCTCCCCCCTATAGGGAAAGAGCAATCTTTGACCACCACCACCCACACATACAAACCCACACCCACCCACACACACACACACACACACACACACACACACGTGCTGGTACACATAGGAGTACACACAAGCGCTCACGCGCACGCGCACACAATCTCATTCACCCCCGACCTCTCCTGAGAGACGGAGTTACCTCACCCCGCTGCGGTCGCCACAGCCTCGCTTACCCGCGTTACCCGCCTTGTCAACCCTGTGTTTTCGTTGTGCTCTTGGGTTTGCGTTTGCTTTCACGTGTGTGTGTGTTCTTGCTTGTGAACCTTGTGTGTTGCCTGTGATTTCCCGACGCATTTCATGTGTGTTCGTTTGTGGTTTCTGTGAGTGTGTCTGCCTGTGGTTGCCTCTGTGATTTGTGTTTCCGGTGTTTTTGCGTGTGATTTGGCTGTTTCCGAGTGTTCTACGTGGGTTTCAGAGTGTTTCGAGTGTGTTGTTGTGTTTCCAGTGTTTTTGCGTGTGATTTGGCTGTTTCCGAGTGTTCTACGTGGGTTGCAGAGTGTTTCAAGTGTGTTGTGTTTCCGGTGTGTTTGCGTGTGATTTGGCTGTTTCCGAGTGGTCTACGTGGGTATCAGAGTGTTTCGAGTGTGTTGTTGTGTTTCCGGTGTTTTTTGCTAGTGACTTGGGGGTGTTGAATCGTGCTTTTGCTTGAGTTTCTGACTGTTTCTCGTGTGTTGTTGTGATCCCGAGTGTGTTCACGTGTGATTTGGGTGTGTCGGGTTGCGTGAGTTTCTCGTGTGTTTCTCGAGTGTTTTTTGCGTTGTGCTTGCCGACACCTCACCCTTTGAATTCCCCTGAGGATTATAAACTGCTCCTCTTTAAATCCCCTAGAGGATTAACCCTTCCTACTCCCCTTTCCCTCACCTCACCTAAGCCCCCCCACCCTCGCTCACCTCACCCTCTCTCTGCTCCTCCTCACTACAAATCCCCTAGAGGATTAGCCCTTCCTACCCCTCCCTCACCTCCACATATTTCTAAGCCCCCCCCCCCCCTCGCTCACCTCACCTCTTTCCTAACCCTCCTTGATCTCACACATCTCACTCACCCCCTCTCTTTCCCCCTCTTCATTCACCTCACATCCCTTCCTACTCCTCCTCTCTCTCACTTTACCTCCTTTCCTAAACTCCTTCTCACTCACATCACCTTTCCTGATCCCCTTCACTCTGTGTTTTTATCTCTTTCATTTCAGGCAATCATTAATCACTTTCAGCTAAGATGGCGCCTAAGAAGTGCAGTACTTGTAACGGTAGCTTCTCAGCTCACTTTTTTACAGGGCGTTCTGTTGTCTGTCGACTGTGTCTCACCAGGCAGCATCTCGAGACAAGACTGCAGGAGCAAGAAGATAAGATGGAAGCAGGTCAGAATAAAATAACAAGAGTTTTCTTGCACTGTTGCCTCCTTGCAGGAATTCATCCAGGAAAACGATGCCGTGGTGCCAAACCCTTCTCCCACCGCCCCCTTGCCCTCAGCGGTGCCGTCGACACGCAGCTGGAGGGTGGTAGTGGCACCGCCCATGATGGCTTCACCGTCGTGAATGAATGAGCCAAACCAGCCAGACAAGCAATTTATCCTGTTCATTGCTTCAACAGGTTTGCCATTCTGGAGGAGGAGGACGAGCAGGAGAGCACCTTCCTGGTGGGTGACTCCATGCTTCGAAAGCAGGTAGTTGAGTTCTGCGGCAGAGTTCCTCGTCGAAGACGGAACTATTGCTATCCTGGTGCTGAGATCGACGATATAACTGCTGCTCTTGAGGATATCTCCCCCCAGGCTAGTAATGATTCACTGTTTGTTATTCACACAGGTACGAACGACGTCACCACGACCCGGCCTGAGAAATCCTGGACAAGTACCGTAGGCTCATCCAGCAGTATAAGTCTAAATCCCCTAACATTTTGGTTTCAGGAGTTCTACCACGGACGTGGGCGGAGAGCGACTTCTTCAGAAAGGCCTTCAGCCTGAACAACCGCTTACAGACTCTTTGCAGAGAGCTTGACGTGGTGTTCTTCAACGCCTGGGACACCTGGTTGTCCTAGTACACCATCAAGTCCAGGTAAATCAAGTTGTAGGAGCTTCAATGCTGAGATTTTACCTTTTCCAAAGGGGTAGGACACAGTGTCACAACCTGACATGGCATGGACTCCAAGAAGCTGGCTGCACTTTCTGGGTCCTAACTTCCGAACAGTTTCATTAATATCCAAGACATCCCCATTCCATCTTTCCATTTGAATTTTAGCAGTAATCTGTTTTTTGGATGCCCAGTACACCAGCAGAACGAAGACATCCGTGTCATCACTGAGGATTCGGATGGTCTGTGCATCATCTTCCACAGCCTTGAGCATGTAGCTGCAGAGAGTTACGTCTGCCTCCATATGAGTGACAATACAATTCATCTTGTTGACAAACTCGATATTGCCTGGAAGAGAGTAGCCACACAAGATATTGTTAAGCATATTTTTGTTATGAGCATTGTGAAGTATTGCTTCTCGACATGGAAGTTGAGTGTTGGGAGTCAGCCGGATTTCTTTGGATCTTCCTCTTCTTGCACGTTCATGGTCTTTAGAACATGGAACTCCTGTATTGTACTGGTCAAACACAACCAATTTCCTGGAATCATGTGGGTAGTGAGCAAGGCGAGCACCGAAGCTCTTAGCCAGGTCCAGAGTAGTACCAGCGACAGGCCAGACAACATGGAACAAAAGCTGACCTGCATCCACTAAAACCACATCTGGTGCAGGCAGATCAGTGGTAAAGACTCCTAATGATTTGACAAGCACAGCCTTGTTTCCTTTCCTAAGACAGCCATACTCATCAACCAAAGCTGGAGGAACTGGACTAAGCTCAAACTGTAAGATATCTGCATTGTTAATATAACGTTGCTGTCCCACAACTAAGAGACGGCTGAACAGTGTTTCCAGATCATAGATAGCTTTTCCCTCGAAATTGACTGATTTCTTCAGTACCTCCATTGTTTTAATCCGCCTATGTAAGGGCTTGTGAAAATTACTGCTTAATGAAGCGGAAAATTGACTGCACTGTTCCATCCCAATGGCAAGGGCATCTTGCACATTCACTGTATCAGGAGCAACTAGCCCATTGCAGATGTTGTAAACTCCAGCATGTTGCTCAGTGAGGGGATGAGTGCATTTACCCAGTGCTTCAGCAATTTTTCCTCTATCATCTTCATCCAGTTTTCTTCTTGCCTCACCTTCCTCCTTGTGTTTACTTGTCAATGATTTGTCTTTTCGCCACGTGGGTTTTACTTATAATCTGTCCTTTCATACATATCTTCAACAGCAATGTCAAGATGGGAGCACACACTGAAACTGTTCACCCACACAGTGACCTGCTCAGGGCTTGTAGATATGCCCTTCATGCCTCCTGAACCCTTCCCTCTCTTGATGTATGTCTGCTCACCAAATTGATCTGCTGGTACAGCTGTCCCGCCATCTGTGTGTCGACAAACATGTGCTCCTGCCATCAAGTCTGCTTTAGCATCTTTGGTAAGGTTCTCCATCTGTCGGGTATACCAGCTGAGGTAACGGAAATAGTTGTAGTGACTGGCTGCAGCAAAGTATGGCAACATTTTCTTCAGACAGTATTGCTGGAGGAGGAAGTCACCATTTCGCTCTGCACGAAGGAGCATCAGTGCCAAGAGTGTAGGCTTGATGAGGCAGTCAACCCAAAGCCTCCCAGTTGGGTGTTCGCTAACAGTTTCTAGGTAGTCAGACAGCTCCTGGTATGTTTTTGGAACATCCACAAAAAAGCTCTTCAGCAGTACAGAAATGATAAGACGGTATGCTCGTAGTGCATTTGTCCATGCCTTCCCAGTGACGATACTGCGAACACTGCCAAAAGCTGCACTGATGAGAACTTCTAGGCCGGATGCCTTCATTAGCATCCCAATGCAACCCAAAAAACTCATGAGTGTGCATCATTCCTGGGTGAAGTATGAGATTGCACCACCGATCAGGGTCATTCCACTGGACTAAACACATTAACTGGTAGAGTTGCATGTCAACCGTCACATGAATGTACTGCATGCCAAAAGTAGTGAGACACTTCTCCAGATGTACAAGTGTAGTTAGGACAGTGTCTGGGTGGGCAGGCGGTGAGTCGATCATGGGGCCAAATACCACTAGTGTTTTTGGCTTTTGGACAGAGCTTCCTTCAAGTCGGACTTGTTGAGCATTAAATCCTGCCCACTCGACTGGCTTATCACTACCATGAATTTGTGACAGCCATGCTGCGTCTTGTTGTTGACTGAATGTAACTGCTGCTGACTGAAGCTGTAACTCATCTGCAAGCAGGTTCTTTGTAGGAAGGTGAGGTGGATTCACCTTGGAAGGGCCCGTGTAGTGCTCTGTCTGTATAACCTGTTTTGTTATTTTGGAGGAAGACGCTTCATGCTCTCTGAGACGTGGTATTAGCTGCATAACACCAATATTTCCAGTCTCAATGATTCCTGCAGGATGTTGCGTGAATTCCATGACCATAGCATGTGTGGTCTTGATGCCATTTGGACTTACAATGTACAGGTCATAGTTGTCAGCCCAGCTGAAGATCGGACCAATCTTTGCACTCAGGCCAAGTTTATTGTGGTAATCTGCATGGTTGTCTGATACAAAGTTGGCCACAGACTTGCGGAAACGCAGTACTTCCTCATATGTACATGTAATGCCATGCTCATTAAGAGTCCTGATGAGCTCTGAACTTCCATGTTTGTGGTGTAGTTTCACTGCCAATCCAAGAGTGGTCTGATTTCTGTTGGCCCCACCAATGTGCTGCTGAATGCACTGGGCTAAAGTTAATGATTGCTTTGTTGTGAAGCCGTCTGATACAAGGCTGGAAACTAGTTTGAGAAGTGTTTTGCTGGTACTTTGGACTAACCTCTGATAAACAAAGTCTCCAAGATTGTAATCACCAGGCCTTGGCATTGCCATGACCTCGGACCTAATACTCCTAACTAGCTTGTCCACCTGATCATCACCTCCCTGGCTGTTGCTGACCTTCACAATTTTCATTACCCTCCCAAGGCTGGCCTCGAACCCAAGTACACTTTCACAGCCCTCAATGTGTATAACAAGTAGTTCTGCGCCGAAATGCGCTTTGACATTGGATACAAACTGTTTTCTAGACAGATGTCCTGATGCAGCGGTATACATTGAATACAACTCTGATGTGGTCCATGTCTCTGTTACATTCTGAGCAATTTTTGAGATGACAGGCTTCATTGCTTCTTCCAGTGGCATTGTGGTAGAAGAGAGTTTTTTAGGAACAACACGGAAACTGTTGTAACAATGCTTATGGTATTGTGCATCAGCAGCATGTAGGTCAATAACTCCACTAATTCTTATTGTTACATCCTGAGCCCACTGGTCCTGCCTTTCATCACAAATGTTTTCTATCTGCTGCTTAAATGAAATACCACCATCTCTATCTACAGTTGTGCATTGTATAACTGGTACCCATCTACCAGGATTTTTGGGGTCCTTTGGCAAGCACTCCTTCCCACAGAAGATACAGTCTCGCTTGAACTGAAAGTCTCCACAACTCGACTTCAGCATCCGCTTGCAAGATCCAGCATCACCCAATGCCCCTTTCCTTTTCTTCTGTGCAGTATTTCTGGTTTTGGAAGTGTAAGAACAGTAGCAGGATTTGTGAGCAAATATTTCACTTGAGGGAAGAGCTGCAAAGAGGTCATCACATTTCGCTTTGCTTGTAGAAATAATTTTCTGGACTGCCACTGATTTAAAGGTCTGTAATTTTCCCTTTCCATTGCAAGGGCTAAAAAGGCACTTGTCATCTGCTGCTGCCATAGTAGTAGGTCACAGTCTCCTCTGGGCGTTGTCTAAGGTCGTTTCTCTCATGCAGAACCCTGAAGCAACACAAGAAATCATAAATTAATAAGTGCGGAAGGGAGGCAATTTATTTATTTTTTCATTACTCCTGCCATATCACATATATTTTACTTTTAATCAGCAAATGGATTGTAGAAATGGATTCCTCAGCCTCAAAAAACCCCTAAAAGTGGTATTACATGACAATGTAATGCATAAATTATGACAATTAAAAAAGTACCAAAAATTCAAGATGGCGGCAACCGCCATCTTGAATTCTGAGAAATGCTCAAGGTTGAACAAGTAGCAACCCAGCTCATTTTACTTTGTGGGGCCTGTACAACATATTTCTGCAAAAAAACTTTAGAGTAATTACCATTTCCGGGTCTAACACAGGACATATAGGGATGGCTACTAGACTAATACACCTGTCTCCCAGCAGGGCAGCCAGATTCGGAAGGCTCCTCAACGACGCAGTACGTGACACCCGATCAAAAAGCGACCCTCAGCCACGTCTCTCTACCCCGTCCGTGTAAATAGACGCCATGCATCGCAACAAACCCGTAATCGTCATCCCGCAAGTACCACCACCTCTATTACCAAGCCTCTAGATAACTTAAAAATCCTTAGTCTCAATGCGCGTAGCCTAAGAAACAAATTTGATGAACTGAGATGTCTTGCTCTAACATAAAATGTTGACATAATTGCTATAACCACAAATGTTGATTTAAGTTCCGAATACAACGTAGATGGCTACAGACTCTTCAACAAAGATCGTGTAAACCGTAGAGGCGGTGGCGTCGCCCTTTTTGTCAAAAGCTATTTGCAACCCACTGACAAAACACCAAGAGACAGTAACGGTGAACATTTGTGCGTGCGAGTAAACATTGCAAAAGTAAATTTAAATATATCTGTCACCTACAGGCCTCCCGGGCAATCACTCGATGACGACCTTGAAATGTACAGCGTTTTAAGGCAGTCACTTAATAACAACGACTCACTAATATTAGGAGACTTTAACCTCCCCCATATCGACTGGGCGACACTGTCAGGTACAAAAGGCGAGTCACATAGAATGATCGAATTTCTAGAAGAAAATTATCTAAGCCAAATGGTTTCTGAACCAACTCGACAAAATAACATAGGCTACTCGACCTTATTATAACGACCCAAGATAACCTAGTCAGTAATGTCACGGTAGAACACCTCGGTTCTTGCGATCATAAATTAGTGCGCGTCGACATTAAAGCTCAAACATCAGTGACTGAAAATAAAGTAAAGGTGTCCAATTTCAAAAGAGCTAACTTCGTAGAAATCCGACAAAAACTAACAGAAATACAACTATCAGATGACGGCAATGTAGAGGAAGCCTGGCTAAGCTTTAAAAATCACTTACTCACTCAGCAGAACACATTCGTCCCCTTGTGCGAGAAGCGAATTAACACTAATAAAAGCCCACCTAGGTTTAATAGCGAAATTAAACACTCAGTCAAGGAGAGAAAATTGTTTTACAGGTTAAAGAAAGAACAAAGCACGCCCGAAAACATTAGACTTTATAACGATCCCAGGCGACGAGTAAAAAGATTAGTATGTCAGGCAAAGCGTAGATATGAAGAAAATATTGCAGCCAACTGTAAAAACAATCCGAAATCTTTCTTTAGTTACATAAACAACAGAAAGGCGATCAGAAGTGGAACTGGACCTTTAACAAACAGCGACGGTGCACTAGTGACTGGCAGCCAACACATTGCAAACCTCTTAAACAGTTACTTTTCCTCGGTGTTTAATACTAACAGTCTTCTTCCCACTACCACCAGCACCAGTACTAATGTAAATCTCGAGCATGCATTACCTAATTTTTAAATAACTATCGATGAAGTCCTTAAAGTTCTCCATTCACTTAAAACAAATAAAAGTCCCGGACCCGATAAAGTATATCCTATACTGCTTAAAGAAACAAAGAGCGAATAGTCTCCTCCCTCACAACCGTTTTCAATATGTCCTTGCGACAAGGCATCTTCCCTTCGGATTGGAAAAAGGCTAACGTGACACCGATTCTTAAGAAAGGAGACAAAAAAATACCAGGTAACTACCGACCCATTAGTCTAACTTCAATTGTAGGTGAGCTACTTGAGAGCATAATTAGACAAAATTGTGAGTTACCTCGAAAGCCACTCATTAATTGGGGAGTCACAACATGGCTTCCGTAACAAAAGATCCTGCCTATCAAACCTATTGACCTTTTATAACGACCTCTTCTCAGTTTATGACGTAACCAAATCATTGGACGTTGTCTATCTTGATTTCCAGAAAGCGTTTGATAAAGTCCCACATCATAAATTACTTTATAAATTAAAACAAATAGGTATTGACGGTCAAGTAAACCAATGGATCGCGAATTGGTTGAGCAACAGACAACAAAGAGTGGTGATTGACGGATTTAACTTAGAGTGGGCGCCGGTCACTAGTGGCGTCCCTCAGGGCTCGGTTCTTGGCCCAGTGCTCTTCATTATTTACATCAACGACATGGATGTTGGACTCAATAATCGCATTAGTAAATTTGCAGACGACACAAAGATTGGTAACTCGGTTCTCACTGACGAAGACAGGCAAAGCCTCCCAGTTGGGTGTTCGCTAACAGTTTCTAGGTAGTCAGACAGCTCCTGGTATGTTTTTGGAACATCCACAAAAAAGCTCTTCAGCAGTACAGAAATGATAAGACGGTATGCTCGTAGTGCATTTGTCCATGCCTTCCCAGTGACGATACTGCGAACACTGCCAAAAGCTGCACTGATGAGAACTTCTAGGCCGGATGCCTTCATTAGCATCCCAATGCAACCCAAAAAACTCATGAGAGTGTGCATCATTCCTGGGTGAAGTATGAGATTGCACCACCGATCAGGGTCATTCCACTGGACTAAACACATTAACTGGTAGAGTTGCATGTCAACCGTCACATGAATGTACTGCATGCCAAAAGTAGTGAGACACTTCTCCAGATGTACAAGTGTAGTTAGGACAGTGTCTGGGTGAGCAGGCGGTGAGTCGATCATGGGGCCAAATACCACTAGTGTTTTTGGCTTTTGGACAGAGCTTCCTTCAAGTCGGACTTGTTGAGCATTAAATCCTGCCCACTCGACTGGCTTATCACTACCATGAATTTGTGACAGCCATGCTGCGTCTTGTTGTTGACTGAATGTAACTGCTGCTGACTGAAGCTGTAACTCATCTGCAAGCAGGTTCTTTGTAGGAAGGTGAGGTGGATTCACCTTGGAAGGGCCCGTGTAGTGCTCTGTCTGTATAACCTGTTTTGTTATTTTGGAGGAAGACGCTTCATGCTCTCTGAGACGTGGTATTGTAAGCTGCATAACACCAATATTTCCAGTCTCAATGATTCCTGCAGGATGTTGCGTGAATTCCATGACCATAGCATGTGTGGTCTTGATGCCATTTGGACTTGCAATATACAGGTCATAGTTGTCAGCCCAGCTGAAGATCGGACCAATCTTTGCACTCAGGCCAAGTTTATTGTGGTAATCTGCATGGTTGTCTGATACAAAGTTGGCCACAGACTTGCGGAAACGCAGTACTTCCTCATATGTACATGTAATGCCATGCTCATTAAGAGTCCTGATGAGCTCTGAACTTCCATGTTTGTGGTGTAGTTTCACTGCCAATCCAAGAGTGGTCTGATTTCTGTTGGCCCCACCAATGTGCTGCTGAATGCACTGGGCTAAAGTTAATGATTGCTTTGTTGTGAAGCCGTCTGATACAAGGTTGGAAACTAGTTTGAGAAGTGTTTTGCTGGTACTTTGGACTAACCTCTGATAAACAAAGTCTCCAAGATTGTAATCACCAGGCCTTGGCATTGCCATGACCTCGGACCTAATACTCCTAACTAGCTTGTCCACCTGATCATCACCTCCCTGGCTGTTGCTGACCTTCACAATTTTCATTACCCTCCCAAGGCTGGCCTCGAACCCAAGTACACTTTCACAGCCCTCAATGTGTATAACAAGTAGTTCTGCGCCGAAATGCGCTTTGACATTGGATACAAACTGTTTTCTAGACAGATGTCCTGATGCAGCGGTATACATTGAATACAACTCTGATGTGGTCCATGTCTCTGTTACATTCTGAGCAATTTTTGAGATGACAGGCTTCATTGCTTCTTCCAGTGGCATTGTGGTAGAAGAGAGTTTTTTAGGAACAACACGGAAACTGTTGTAACAATGCTTATGGTATTGTGCATCAGCAGCATGTAGGTCAATAACTCCACTAATTCTTATTACATCCTGAGCCCACTGGTCCTGCCTTTCATCACAAATGTTTTCTATCTGCTGCTTAAATGAAATACCACCATCTCTATCTACAGTTGTGCATTGTATAACTGGTACCCATCTACCAGGATTTTTGGGGTCCTTTTGGCAAGCACTCCTTCCACAGAAGATACAGTCTCGCTTGAACTGAAAGTCTCCACAACTCGACTTCAGCATCCGCTTGCAAGATCCAGCATCACCCAATGCCCCTTCCTCCTTTCTTCTGTGCAGTATTTCTGGTTTTGGAAGTGTAAGAACAGTAGCAGGATTTGTGAGCAAATATTTCACTTGAGGGAAGAGCTGCAAAGAGGTCATCACATTTCGCTTTGCTTGTAGAAATAATTTTCTGGACTGCCACTGATTTAAAGGTCTGTAATTTTCCCTTTCCATTGCAAGGGCTAAAAAGGCACTTGTCATCTGCTGCTGCCATAGTAGTAGGTCACAGTCTCCTCTGGGCGTTGTCTAAGGTCGTTTCTCTCATGCAGAACCCTGAAGCAACACAAGAAATCATAAATTAATAAGTGCGGAAGGGAGGCAATTTATTTATTTTTTCATTACTCCTGCCATATCACATATATTTTACTTTTAATCAGCAAATGGATTGTAGAAATGGATTCCTCAGCCTCAAAAAACCCCTAAAAGTGGTATTACATGACAATGTAATGCATAAATTATGACAATTAAAAGTATTGTAATTCAAGATGGCGGCAACCGCCATCTTGAATTCTGAGAAATGCTCAAGGTTGAACAAGTAGCAACCCAGCTCATTTTACTTTGTGGGGCCTGTACAACATATTTCTGCAAAAAAACTTTAGAGTAATTACCATTTTCGGGTCTAACACAGGACATATAGGGATGGCTACTAGACTAATACACCTGTCTCCCAGCAGGGCAGCCAGATTCGGAAGGCTCCTCAACGACGCAGTACGTGACACCCGATCAAAAAGCGACCCTCAGCCACGTCTCTACCCCGTCCGTGTAAATAGACGCCATGCATCGCAACAAACCCGTAATCGTCATCCCGCAAGTACCACCACCTCTATTACCAAGCCTCTAGATAACTTAAAAATCCTTAGTCTCAATGCGCGTAGCCTAAGAAACAAATTTGATGAACTGAGATGTCTTTCTCTAACATAAAATGTTGACATAATTGCTATAACCACAAATGTTGATTTAAGTTCCGAATACAACGTAGATGGCTACAGACTCTTCAACAAAGATCGTGTAAACCGTAGAGGCGGTGGCGTCGCCCTTTTTGTCAAAAGCTATTTGCAACCCACTGACAAAACACCAAGAGACAGTAACGGTGAACATTTGTGCGTGCGAGTAAACATTGCAAAAGTAAATTTAAATATATCTGTCACCTACAGGCCTCCCGGGCAATCACTCGATGACGACCTTGAAATGTACAGCGTTTTAAGGCAGTCACTTAATAACAACGACTCACTGATATTAGGAGACTTTAACCTCCCCCATATCGACTGGGCGACACTGTCAGGTACAGAAGGCGAGTCACATAGAATGATCGAATTTCTAGAAGAAAATTATCTAAGCCAAAATGGTTTCTGGAACCAACTCGACAAAATAACAGAGGCTACTCGACCTTATTATAACGACCCAAGATAACCTAGTCAGTAATGTCACGGTAGAACACCTCGGTTCTTGCGATCATAAATTAGTGCGCGTCGACATTAAAGCTCAAACATCAGTGACTGAAAATAAAGTAAAGGTGTCCAATTTCAAAAGAGCTAACTTCGTAGAAATCCGACAAAAACTAACAGAAATACAACTATCAGATGACGGCAATGTAGAGGAAGCCTGGCTAAGCTTTAAAAATCACTTACTCACTCAGCAGAACACATTCGTCCCCTTGTGCGAGAAGCGAATTAACACTAATAAAAGCCCACCTTGGTTTAATAGCGAAATTAAACACTCAGTCAAGGAGAGAAAATTGTTTTACAGGTTAAAGAAAGAACAAAGCACGCCCGAAAACATTAGACTTTATAACGATCCCAGGCGACGAGTAAAAAGATTAGTATGTCAGGCAAAGCGTAGATATGAAGAAAATATTGCAGCCAACTGTAAAAACAATCCGAAATCTTTCTTTAGTTACATAAACAACAGAAAGGCGATCAGAAGTGGAACTGGACCTTTAACAAACAGCGACGGTGCACTAGTGACTGGCAGCCAACACATTGCAAACCTCTTAAACAGTTACTTTTCCTCGGTGTTTAATACTAACAGTCTTCTTCCCACTACCACCAGCACCAGTACTAATGTAAATCTCGAGCATGCATTACCTAATTTTTAAATAACTATCGATGAAGTCCTTAAAGTTCTCCATTCACTTAAAACAAATAAAAGTCCCGGACCCGATAAAGTATATCCTATACTGCTTAAAGAAACAAAGAGCGAATAGTCTCCTCCCTCACAACCGTTTTCAATATGTCCTTGCGACAAGGCATCTTCCCTTCGGATTGGAAAAAGGCTAACGTGACACCGATTCTTAAGAAAGGAGACAAAAAAATACCAGGTAACTACCGACCCATTAGTCTAACTTCAATTGTAGGTGAGCTACTTGAGAGCATAATTAGACAAAATTGTGAGTTACCTCGAAAGCCACTCATTAATTGGGGAGTCACAACATGGCTTCCGTAACAAAAGATCCTGCCTATCAAACCTATTGACCTTTTATAACGACCTCTTCTCAGTTTATGACGTAACCAAATCATTGGACGTTGTCTATCTTGATTTCCAGAAAGCGTTTGATAAAGTCCCACATCATAAATTACTTTATAAATTAAAACAAATAGGTATTGACGGTCAAGTAAACCAATGGATCGCGAATTGGTTGAGCAACAGACAACAAAGAGTGGTGATTGACGGATTTAACTTAGAGTGGGCGCCGGTCACTAGTGGCGTCCCTCAGGGCTCGGTTCTTGGCCCAGTGCTCTTCATTATTTACATCAACGACATGGATGTTGGACTCAATAATCGCATTAGTAAATTTGCAGACGACACAAAGATTGGTAACTCGGTTCTCACTGACGAAGACAGGCAAAGCCTCCAAGAGGATTTGCACAAAATTTCAGCCTGGTCGGATAGATGGGAGATGCCCTTTAACGTAGACAAGTGCCCAGGTCCTTCAAGTTGGAATAAAAAATAAGAAATTCGATTACGAAATGCGCGGCGTTAAACTCACAAGCGTTCAATGCGTTAAGGACCTAGAGGTCAAAATCGCGTCAAACCTCAAATTCTCACATCAATGCATCAATGCAGCAAATAAAGCGAACAGAATGTTGGGCTTCATTAAAAGAAACTTTTTATACAAGAATAAAGATGTAATACTTCCGCTCTACAATAGTTTAGTCAGGCCCCACTTGGAATATGCGGTACAGTTTTTGTCTCCTCACCATGCAAAGGACATTGCTAAATTAGAAGGTGTTCAGCGTCGAGCAACAAAAATAATCCCTTCCTTGCGCAACAAATCCTACGAAGAAAGGGTTTCCACCCTTAACATGTTCTCTCTTGAGAAACGTCGCCTCCGAGGAAAACTGATCGAATGTTTTAAAATACTTAATGGTTTCACGAATGTAGACAGAACAAAATTGTTTATGATCGATGACACTTTGCGAACGAGGAACAATGACATAAAACTCAAATGTAGACAAGTAAATTCAGACTGCACCAAATTTTTCTTCACCAACGTTGTAGTGCGAGAATGGAATAAGCTCCCACCGTCAGTGGTCCAATGTAACACGACTGACTCCTTTAAAAACAAGCTCGATCGTCACTTCCTTGAACTTAGTTCAATATTAACTAGAGTAGAAAAGCATTGTGTTGGAGCCATCTGATTAGTGTAGATTCACTTATGTTTAAGGACAGACCGCCTAGTCTGGACCATGTGGTCTATGTGGTCTGATTTTCTATGTAATTCTTTGTAATTCTCTCTCTCTCTCTCTCTCTCTCTCTCTCTCTCTCTCTCTCTCTCTCTCTCTTGAGCAGCGGGTGCGAACGGACGTCCCTCCCTAGCAGCTCCTTACCCCTGACCTACAGTGCCTTTCAAGTGATTGCAGACTTTGCCAGTTTCTAGCATTCTGTCCAACACACTCCTGGACTTAGTGGCACCAGTGAGATATACTTTTGCCACTCTACAACCATGGATTCCACTGCAATAAAGCTGTTACTGGACTCACATAACCAAGCTTTTCGGAGCGCCCTTTATATTGTTGTGGAGCAGTTTAAGGCAAGAGTAAGTAGTTTGGAGTCAAGGCTACAAGAGCTAACAAGAAGTTTAGAGTTTACTCAAGCTGAAGTACTCGACTTAAAAGAAGATCTGAAAGCGGTACGCAAGTCAAACTCTGATAAAGAAACAACAGTCAATGTTCTCAAGGGATGTGCAAAGGAGCTTGTTCAGCGTCTCAACTATCAAGACGACTACAGCCGTAGTAATGATTTGCGCATCACCGGCCTTAACGAAACAGCCGTTGAATCATGGGAACAGACTGCTGCCCTAGTGTCATCCCTCTTGCAAAACAAGTTGGAACTTCCACCCATGGACCTAGAACGAGCGCACAGGGTCGGCACTGTTGGTTCGCCGTACTCACGAACAATAATTGCCCGATTTGAAAGATTCCAAGACCGTGAAGCAGTGATGCGTAATACAAGGAAATTGAAAGGCTCGGGCGTGTTTATCAATGAAGATCTCTGTCCTGCCTCACAGGAGGTGAAGAAAAGTCAAATGCCAGCCTTCAAACAAGCAAGATCTGAAGGAAAGATAGCCTTCTTCAAGCACACCAAACTCATCATCGAGGACAAGAGGGATCGACCCTGGGGTGGAGCTTCAGTCGGCGGTGCGACATCTAGTGGTGCTGCTGACCTGACCCTTGGTAGTAACTCTGCCCGAACAACCAGTCGTGAGCTGTCCGGGGCTGGTGGACGTGGTGGTGGTGGATCTTCACCTGCTGCTGCTGCCGTGGACCTCACTGCACTTGCCGCAGTGGGCCTTGGTGCTCAGCCGGCTGGTGACATAGCTCCGCTTCCTAGTGCTACTGAGGAGGCGGGCCGTGAGGGCGCTCGTGCTGGCACTGACAAAACGCGTCCTGCTGGTGTTGGGGCGTCTCAGAAGTAAGCACAAGAAGTAGATCAACAGGTATCTATACAGTAGCTCTGTTCTACTGACGTGTCCAGTAAATATCATCCATTGTTAATGGAACAAGAGGTATTTCCTTTCCACAACTTAAATAATTTTGATCTCGCTAGTCTCTTAAATGACAATGTCCTTCACAATTTTCCACTTCATGTTTTAGATAAAATGACCTACAAGCCTTTTTTATATCTTGATGGTGACCGTGCTTCAGATAATCTCTCCATTCAATATAATATTAGTGAACCTACCAGCAATTACTTGTTCAGTGACAATATTATTAGTTCTCCTGACTCTCTTAATTTGTTTGCCCTCAACATTAGTAGTGTTCCTCTTCACCTGGAAAGTTGCTTGGATCAGCGTATCAACACTAGTAACTAGCCGCTCGACTTCACCATACCTGACGACGACATGCAACTCTTCCTCTACAACAGCGGCGTCCTTCAGAGCACCATTCTTCTGCTCAGGACCCGTCTACGTGGTTCGCGATTTGGGAGTGCGGATTCAAGCCTTCCAGGATCTATTAAACAACCAACCACTCAACTCACCTCAGCTCGACTCACTGCAGCTGCACACAACCCTCAACTCACTCCAGCTCGACTTACCGTAGCTGTTGTCACTGCACTACTCACTCCAGCTCGACTTACCGTAGCTGTTGTCACTGGACTACTCACTCCAGCTCGACTTACCGTAGCTTTTTTTTTTTTTTACAACAAAGGAGGCAGCTCAAGGGCACACAAAAAAGAAAACAATAATAAAAAAAGCCCGCTACTGGCTGCTCCCAAAAAAGAATTAAGAGGTGGCCGAAAGAAAGATCAATTTCGGGAGGAGAGGTGTCCTGATACCCTCCTCTTGAAAGAGTTCAAGTCGTAGGCAGGAGGAAATACAGATGAAGGAAGGTTGTTCCGGAGTTTACCAGCGTGAGGGATGAAAGAGTGAAGATGCTGGTTAACTCTTGCATAAGGGGTTTCGACAGTGTAGGGATGAGCATGAATAAAAAGTCGTGCGCAGCGGGGCCGCGGGAGGGGGGGAGGCATGCAGTTAGCAAGTTCAGAAGAGCAGTCAGCCTGGAAATATCAATAGAAGATAGAAAGAGAAGCAACATCGCGACGGAATTTAAGAGGTAGAAGACTATCAGTAGGAGGAAGAGAGTTGATGAGACGAAGAGCCTTAGACTCAACTCTGTCTAGAAGAGCTGTATGAGTGGAGCCCCCCCCCCCCACACGTGAGATGCATACTCCATAAGAGGGCGAACAAGGCCCCTGTATATGGATAGCAACCGCGCGGGGAAGAAGAACTGGCGGAGACGATAGAGAACGCCCAACCTCGAGGAAGCTGATTTAGCAAGAGAGGAGATATGAAGTTTCCAGTTGAGATTTTGAGTTAAGGATAGACCGAGGATGTTTATTGTTGAAGAAGGTGACAGCTGAGTGTTGTCGAAGAATAGAGGATAGGTGTTTGGAAGATTGTGTCGAGTTGATAGGTGGAGAAATTGAGTTTTTGAGGCATTGAAGGACACAAGGTTCCTTTTACCCCAATCGGAAATGATAGCAAGGTCTGAGGTTAAGCGTTCTGCAGCCACCAGTCTGGAGTCGTGTACTTCCTGTGTTGATGGTCTTCTATTGACAGAGGTTGAATATTGCAGAGTGGAGTCTTCGGCGTATGAGTGGACAGGACAGTTTGTTATGGAAAGATCATTGATGAATAACAGGAAGAGAGTGGGTGATAGGACAGAGCCGTGTGGAACGCCACTGTTGATAGGTTTAGGGGAAGAGCAGTGACCGTCTACCACCGCAGAGATAGAACGGCCGGAAAGGAAACTGGAGATAAAGGAACAGAGAGAGGGATAGAATCCGAAAGAGGGCAGTTTAGAAAGCAAAGACTGGTGCCAGACTCTATCGAAGGCTTTCGATATGTCTAGCGCAACAGAGAAAGTTTCACCGAAACGACTAAGAGAGGATGACCAAGAGTCAGTTAAGAGAGCAAGAAGATCGCCAGGAGAACGCTCCTTGCGGAATCCATACTGGCGATCAGATAGAAGGTTAGAAGTGGAAAGGTGCTTTTGAATCTTCCGGTTAAGGATTGATTCAAAAGCTTTAGATAGACAGGAAAGTAAAGCTATAGGGTGGTAGTCTGAGGGATTGGAACGGTCACCCTTCTTAGACACGGGCTATACAAAGGCATACTTCCAGCAGGAAGGAAAGATAGATGTTGATAGGCAGAGACGAAAGAGTTTGGCCAGGCAGGGTGTCAGCACAGAAGCACAGTTTTTAAGGACAATAGGAGGCACTCCATCAGGTCCATAAGCCTTCCGAGAGTTAAGGCTAGAGAGGGCATAGAAAACATCATTTTGAAGAATCTTAATAACAGGCATAAAGGAGTCAGAGGGGAGATAAGTAGGAGGAATATGCCCAGAATCGTCCAGGGTGGAGTTCTTACAGAAAGTTTGAGCGAAGAGTTCAGCCTTAGAGACAGATGAGACGGCAGTGCTGCCGTCAGGGTTAAGGAGAGGAGTGAAAAAGGAAGAAGTGAAATTGGAGGAGATATTTTTGGCTAGATGCCAGAAGTCACGGGAAGAATTAGAAGAAGCAAGGTGTTGACATTTTCTATTAATAAAAGAAGATTTGGTAAGTCGGAGAATAGATTTGGCACGATTCCGGGCTGAAATGTAAACGTCAAAGTTAGTGGGAGTTCGAAGGCTCTGGAACCTTTTGTGAGCTGCCTCTCTATCTTTGATAGCACGAGAACAAGCGTGATTAAACCAAGGCTTTTTAGCATGAGGGGTAGAGAAAGTACGTGGAATGTGTGCCTCCAATCCAGAGACAATCACCCCTGTGATGCGATAGGCACACACAGAGGGGTCTCTCTCCTGAAAGGAGTAGTCATTTACGGGAAATCGAAAAAGTACATCCTCAGGTCGTCCCACCGAGCGGAAGCAAAATGCTAGAAGCATCTCCTCTTCGGTGGGTCCAGAGGCTGCACAGGAGCGATAGGACAGTATACAGAAATAAAGTGAGAACAGTTTGACAGAGTAAGCAGATGGGTTAGAGGCAAGGAAGAGGTCTAGTATATTGGGCCTATCTTCAAGACGGTCGGGAATACGGGTAGGGTGCTGAACCAACTGCTTTTTGATCATTGAGGATAGCAAAGTTGTAAGCTTGTTGACTAGGCTGGTTTGTGAATGAGGATGAAAGCCAAAATTGGTGGTGAACATTGAAATCTCCCAAGATGGAGATTTCAGCGAAGGGAGAGTGAGTCAAGATGTGTTCCACTTTAGAATTCAAATAGTCAAAGAATTTTACATAGTTAGTAGAGTTAGGTGAGAGATAAACAGCACATATGTATTTAGTAATAGAATGACAATGAAGTCTTAGCCAGATGGTGGAAAATTCAGAAGAGTCAAGGTCGTGGGCACGAGAGCAAGTGATGTCGTTGCGCACGTAGGCGCAACATCGAGCTTTGGAATGAAATTTAGGATAGAGATAGTAGGAGGAACAGAGTAGAGGTTGCTGTCAGTAGCCTCAGCCACCTGTGTTTCAGTAAGGAAGAAGATGAGGTTTAGAGGAGGAAAGATGGTGTTCCACAGAATGAAAATTAGAACGAAGACCGTGAATGTTGCAGAAATTGATAAGGAGGAGGTTCGAGGATTTATCAGGACACCTCTCAGGTTGGCAGCCAGAAGGAGTCCTTCCTGGGGTGTTATGGTCCCCCACAGGCAGCAGCTGTATTATACCCTGTATTGCGATACTGTTCAAAGAATGCCATAGTAGTAGTCACCCCTGCCTGCAACACACCAATTGTTATGTCTGATGACTGAATAAGCTTGCTGGTCTTATTGATATGAAATAAAATGTCATACCATAAGCAAACTGCTGATAGAAATGTCCAGTAGTTCAATCTGTCCATGAGTGCACGTGCTCCTGTGGCCACGCCATCTTTTTTCTCGAGAGCATATTCTCTCAGCACTGATAAGGCATTGTTAATTTCCTTCATATGATATCGGAGTGGTTTAACAGCTTCAATTCGTGACTCCCACCTGTTACCTGATGGACCTTTAACTGTAATAGGCAAACATTCTTCAAGAATAGCCCATCGAGATGTAGATGAGCTAAATATCACATACATTCTGTCCATGATGCCCAAAAATTCAATGGCATAATTTGAGGATTTCGCTGCATCTACAATCACCAAATTCCAGGTACGAGCCACGCAGTACATACAAAGCACGTTGATTCGGTTCTAATGTACGTGCTTGTACTCCTTTATTCTTTCCACTCATGTTAGCACCATGATCGTAAGCTTGTCCTCTCATGTCAGATATATCTATCCCAACCCCATTCACCTTGTCAAGGAATGAGTTCAGTAAACCGTCACCAGTTGTATCATGCACATTCAAGAAACCAAAAAAGGCCTCACGAATTTTAATCTCTCTCTCTCTCTCTCTCTCTCTCTCTCTCTCTCTCTCTCTCTCTCTCTCTCTCTCTCTCTCTCTCTCTCTCTCTCTCTCTCTCTCTCTCTCTCTCTCTCTCTCTCTCTCTCTCTCTCTCTCTCTCTCTCTCTCTCAAGCAAAGGCAAAGCCTCCAAGAGAATTTTGCACAAAATTTCAGCTTGGTCGGATAGATGGGAGATGCCCTTTAACGTAGACAAGTGCCAGGTCTTTCAAGTAGGAACAAAAAATAAGAAGTTCGATTACGAAATGCGCGGCGTTAAACTCACAGGAGCTCAATGAATTAAGGACCTGGGGGTCAAAATCGCGTCAAACCTCAAATTCTCACAGCAGTGCATCGATGCAGCAAATAAAGCAAACAGAATGTTGGGCTTCATTAAAAGAAACTTCTTATTCAAGAATAAAGATGTAATACTTCCGCTCTACAATAGTTTAGTCAGACCCCACTTGGAATATGCGGTACAGTTTGGTCTCCCCACCATGCAAAGGACATTGCTAAGCTAGAAGGTGTTCAGCGTCGAGCAAAAAAAAAAAATGATCCCTTCCTTGCGCAACAAATCCTACGAAGAAAGACTTTCGACCCTTAACATGTTCTCTCTTGAGAAACGTCGCCTCCGAGGAAAACCGATCGAATGTTTTAAAATACTTAATGGTTTCACGAATGTAGACAGATCAACATTGTTTATGATCGATGACACTTTGCGAACGAGGAACAATGGCATAAAACTAAAATTAATAAAAGTAAATTCAGACTTCAACAAATTATTCTTCACCAACGTTGTAGTGCGAGAATGGAATAAGCTCCCACCATCAGTGGTCCAGTGTAACACGATTGACTCCTTCAAAAACAAGCTCAACCGTCACTTCCTTGAGATTAATATTAACTAGAGTAGAAAAGCAACGTTTTGGAGCCATCTGATTAATGTAAAATCACTTAGGTTTAAGGATAGACCACCTAGTCTGGACCATGGGGTCTGTGTGGTCTGATTTTCTATGTAATTCTGTGTAATTCTCTCTCTCTCTCTCTCTCTCTCTCTCTCTCTCTCTCTCTCTCTCTCTCTCTCTCTCTCTCTCTCTCTCTCTCTCTCTCTCTCTCTCTCTCTCTCTCTCTCTCTCTCTCTCTCTCTCTCTCTCTCTCCCCCTTCCCGTCACCTCCCCCCCCCCCCCCCTCCACAATGCATGGCTCTCAATGAAGACGATTAAACAGTTCCGAAGTTGCTGTTGTGTTTGCAAAGGTAACGATCCCCCTCTCGGCCTTCGGGAATAATTGATGTGAGAGTCGAAAGCGCCTGAAAACACCCACGTTAGAGCACTGGGGTCCGTCTGCAGGAGCCACCAACTACACGGTCAAGTCTCTGACATCCCCGGTGGCACCTGGCAGACCTGTGTGTTGCTGCGCCGCGGGTGATTTTAATTATCGAAAAAGAGAACTCGTGTCTCCCGTATTGTTCTTTTTCTTATTTCTAAGCAGGAGCGTGTGGCCGGCAGGCAGGCACGCATGACACACACACACACGGCCCGGTAGCTCAGTTGATAGAAAGTCGGCCTTACAACCAGAAGGACCGGGATTCGATTCCCCAGCCGGGTGAAGATAAATTGGGTTAATCTTCTTTCACGTGTAGCCCCTGTTCACCTAGCAGTGAGTAGGTACGCGACGTCAGGCAAGGAGTTGTGACCTCGTTGTCGCGGTGTGTTGTGTATGAGTGGTCTCAGCCCTACCCAAAGATCGGTACTACGAGCTCTGTGCTCCTCCGTAGGGAAACGGCTGGCTGTCTCGAGCATAGCTGGGCGTTATCGCGATAAGTTATCGCGATACTTTATCGCTGATAACAAAATCGGGTTATCGGCCATCCGCTACTTATTTAAATATATATCGGTATCTTCGTTACTTTTGTAGCCAACTAGCTATAATCACTATTTTCCGCCTCAGAAAAAAAAAACGTCTCCTCCCTAATGCGCATGCGTGGCCGGGCGCCCGGTGTTGTATGTAAAAACTTCGGGGTATGAAATATCTTCGTGTGAAGAGATTTCATACTTAGATCATCAACATTAAAAACTAAGTTATGTTTATATTAGACTCAAAGTCAATATATCAAAGAGAAAATCATTTAACTTTGCCCCAAAATGATGATTCACTGCCTCAAATTTGATATTCCGTATTCGTTTGTGAGCATGCCATGGTATTGAAGGCACCCGGTGTTGTGTTATTTGGTGTCCCATCGTCAAAAGCTGGCGCTTTTGTTTACAAACACTGGTCTCTCGTGAACTGCGCATGTTCAGACCAGTAAGTGAAACCCTGTACAGTCTCACAAAGCTTTTAACACATTAAGAGTTGCTGGAAGGCTGAATCAGACATACAGTACCACCATCCTCGCTGTTTCTAGAACGACACTCGGTACATATAAATACAACTCGTACAGAGTGTCGTTCTAGAAACAACGAGATAATGATGTCTGATTCAGCCTTCTGATTAAAAAGCTTTGTGAACTGCAAATCTGCTGGTCTGAGCATGCAATTCTGAATCAATATTGACAGTGGGGACGCCAAATAACCTTTCAACTCAAATGTTCTAGTATTACCGTCCATAGGTACGTGTCAACGTGTGGTTTCGGGTTTTGTAAGTTTTCTAAAATACAGATAATGAAAATTTGAATTCATCTATGTTTTCTATTTGAAATATGAATATAGTATCGTTTTCACCTATCGGACTTATCGCTAGCTAGTATCAAATTGTGGATTTATATCGGGTATCGGTTATCGGTTATTGGCTATATTTGTGTCTCCAGTTAACGAATATCGGTTATCACCGATAAGGTTTTCATTATCAGTTATCAGTTATCAGGAATAAGGTTTTCTGTTATAGTGCCCAGCTATGGTCTCGAGAGAGACCCGCAGCAGACCAAGAGGTGAATTACACACACACACACACACACACACACACACACACACACACACCCCACCACCACAATCCAACCTCTGTCCATCAATACTGTCAGTTTCTATAGAATTCTGCGTGCTAGAAGGGCGTGTGTGGAGCATCTCAAGGTCGCAGTGCAGGGAGGGATGAATGTGTGCCTCTGAGCAGTGCGGCAGGCAGCGCGGTGTGTGTGTGTGTGTGTGTCTGTCACTCAGTGTGTCCAGGCAGCCCGTCACTGAGGAATGCGAGGAATGCGGCGCAGGTGGACTTTAAACCGGGGTACGCGAGGTCCGTGGGAACGCTTTTGAATGACGCGGCGCCGGCTATTTATAGATTTGAGGCCATTACTCGCGTGCTCTCAGGAGGGCTGCTGCCCCTGATGGTCCATGACGCAGCCTATTAGCGACACCAGCACGGCACAGGGAGTCTTCTTGCTGCTATACAGGCTAATCAGCAAAGTGTAATACCCGGGCCTGTCTTCCTAGACGTATCGGTGTCTCGGTTCGCCTGTTTGAAAAGCCTCTCGTTGACGTTGCTGGGATTGTCGTGGACTGTTTCGTTATTTCGGCGTTCCTTCTCCTCCTCCTTTTCATTCTCATCTTTCTATTTCTCATTCATCACAGTCTTCCTTATTCTGTCTTCCTCCTCCTCCTCCTCCTCCTCATCATCATCATCCCCTTCCTCCGTCCACCTTCTCATTTATCTTTCTACTTCTTTTTCATAGTCTTTCTTCTCTTCTCCCCTCCTCCTCCTCCTCCTCCTCCTCCTCCTCCTCCTCTTCCTCTTCTCGTTCCTCCGTCCACCTTCTCATTTATCTTTCTACTTCTTTTTCACTCAGGAAGGCTTTACCATGACTCATCTCCTCTCTCCGAAAATAAGATGACTCAAAAGGAATATAGCGTGACTCACCTCTTCTCTGCAAGCATTATATGACTCAGAAAGACTTGTGTGACACACCTTCCCTGCATACACAAGCCGACTCAGGAGGGACCTCGTGTGACTCACCTCTCTGCATGCTTGAAGTAATGACAACCCCGTAGACTAAAGGAGAATGCATGCATATTTGTGAGTCATTGAAATATAGACTTTGGGAGAATTTGAGTCAGTGAAGGGAAGAAGGAATGGAGAGGGGGAGGAGGAAAGGGATGAGTCATGAGTCAGTTGTATAAGGTGGATGATGAGAGAGAGAGAGAGAGATGCCTTTAGCGTAGTGTATTAGCCCTAGTAAGGAGGAGGAGGAGGAGGAGGAGGATAAGAGAAGAAATAAGATTAGGAGTAAGGAAAAATAGGGCCGTGGGGAGTAAATAAAGAAAGAGAAGGAATAAGAGGATTGGGAAGAGGAGAAGGAGGAGGAGGAATACATAGAAATACATAGAAGAACAGACACCAGAAGACCTATCGGTCTATGGCGAGGGTGTCTGTTTACTACCACTACTACTAGTAATCTACGTGTGGTAGGATAGGACATAAAGATGAAGGCTCCTCCCCACCTCTCCCTCCGGCAACGTGCCGGCAGAAATAGTTAGAAGAACACCATGTACCTTTAAGGAAGAAAGGGACATGGAAATTTTACAGTAATGAGAGAAATAAGAGGAAATTTCTACCCTTAACTTACATTACTGGTAACCTAAGCTGTGGGGGAAAATGACTTCATTGCATACGAACATAAGAATATAGAAATACAGGGAGACTGGAAGAGGACGAGTGGCCTACACAGGGCAGCCCCAGAATCCCCAGTAATACCCACGATTGGTGAGGTGTAGTTTCAGGGGCACAGGTGGAAGCTTAATCCTTGTTTTACCGGCGGTACTAGGCACGCACCAGTAACCTCTCACCTTACTGCACCCACACCTCAATCCACCTGTCATGCGGACATTAACTGTTGCTTTACTCTATTGTTGACTTTCGTTACTTGCTATCTAGGTTTTGGGGGAGAATTATATGAATATAGGTTGAGGTCTTGCTGCAATCTGTCTGAAAACATGCGAAAAAGGGTCAGTATAATCTTATATCCCTGAAGTACTCATCCAAAGAAGACTTAAAGCTATTGATACTCTTTGCGCTAACTACTGACGGTGGGAGTCTATTCCAATAATCGACGACTCTGTTATTGAAAATAACTTCTGTGCACCAATGTGTTACATCGATTTCCTTTTAACTGCATACCGTTGCTGCGTGTTCTTGTGTTGGTGTCTCTCTGAAATATACTATCTGGGTTAATGTTGTCGAATCCATTAAGGATTTTGAACACTTCAATTAAGTCCCCTATTATACTTCGCTTTTAGGAAAACATATCTCAACGCTTTAAACGCTCGTCATATAGCAAGTTTCGGAGCACAGGAATTTGTTTGGTTGCTCGTCGCTGTATCTTTTCTAGCAAAACTTGATCTTCGATATAGTTCGGTGACCAGAACTGAACGGCGTGTTCTAGGTGTGTTCTTACTAATGCTAAATATAATCTCTTCATAAGTTCGGGTGATTTATAATCAAAGTTTTTTTAGATTAATCCCAACATCATATTGGCTTTTTACTCGCTGCAGAACATTGATCACTCATTTTAAGAGTGTTACTGATAATGACACCAAGATCTTTTCGTGTTTTAATTCGCTGAGCTCATGTCCTTGAATCTGATATTTAAAGTTCGGATTTTTTTCACCTATGTGCATTAAATAAGGAGGTGAATGAAAAAGGAGAGAAGGAGAATAAGCAAACGAGAATGATATATATATATATATATATATATATATATATATAGAGAGAGAGAGATTTACATAGATAGATTTACATAGAAAATCAAACCACACAGACCTCATGGTCCAGACTAGGTGGTCTGTCCTTAAACCTAAGTGATTTTACATTAATCAGAAGGCTCCTAAACGTTGCATTTCTACTCTAGTTGATATTAAGTTGAAGGAAGTGACGGTCGAGCTTATTTTTGAAGGAGTCAATCGTGTTACACTGGACCACTGACGATGGAAGCTTATTCCATTCTCGCACTACAACGTTGGTGAAGAAAAATTTGGTGCAGTCTGAATTTACTTGTCTACATTTGAGTCTTACGCCATTGTTCCACGTGCGCAAAGTGACATCGATCATAAACAATGTTGATCTGTCTACATTCGTGAAACCATTAAGTATTTTAAAACATTCGATCAGTTTTCCTCGGAGGCGACGTTTCTCAAGAGAGAACATGTTAAGGGTAGAAAGCCTTTCTTCGTAGGATTTGTTGCGCAAGGAAGGGATCATTTTCATTGCCCGTCGCTGAACACCTTCTAATTTAGCAATATCCTTTGCATTGTGGGGAGACCAAAACTGTACCTCGCATATTCCAAGTGGGTCTGAATAAACTATTGTATAGATGGAGTATTACATCTTTATTCTTGAATAAAAAGTTTATTTTAATGAAGCCCAACATTCTGTTCGCTTTATTTGCTGTATCGATGCATTGCTGTGAGAATTTGAGGTTTGACGCGATTTTGATCCCCAAGTCCTTGACGCATTGAACGCTGTTGAGTTTAACGCCGAGCATTTCGTAATCGAACTTCTTATTCCTCGTTCCAACTTGAAGAACCTGGCACTTGCTTACGTTAAAGGGCATCTCCCATCTATCCGACCAAGCTGAAATTTTGTGCAAATCCTCAAGAGACAAAGAAAGACAAAAAAACTAGATATTAGATTCCATAGAGTACAGACGAAGGGAAGAGAGAGAGAGAGAAGAGAAGGAAAGAGAGGAGAGGGAGAGGGAGAAAGAGGATTGTACTATGGGGCGAAAATTAGCTAAGGGGATGAGTCTGTGGTGAGGAGAGAAAGGAGAGAAAGGGAGAGGGTGAAGGAAAGCGAAAGGGAGAGGAAAGTAAATGAAGGAGGAAGGGATCAGGCTAAGACAGGGGAAGGAGAGGAGGGAGAGGGTGACGGAAAGCGAAGGAAAGGGAAGGTAAGTATGGGGCAGGAAGGAGAGAAAGGGAAGGGAGGAAGAGGAGAAGCGGGAGAGGAAGAGAGAGAGAGAGAGAGAGAGAACTAAAGAGCAAGGTAGGAGGTGTTATGTACAAATGATGATGATCGTGAAAGAAACAAGATTCATCGATTTTAACGGGGCACTTTAGGTCTGACGTATGTTGTTGATTTTACCTTTAGCTTTTTTGGGGGTATATAGATCTTACTACTTAGCACACATATATACATATATACATACATACATACATACATACACACACATATATATATATATATATATATATATATATATATATATATATATATATATATATACATATATATATATATATATATATATATATATATATATATATATATATATATATATATATATATATATATATATATATATAGTTACGTGTGGATATTTTCATATATTTTTAGACCGTTTTGGGGAGATTATTTTTATTATTTTCTACCTGGCTCTCATACATACGTACATACATACATACATACATATACATACATACGGATGGTTGAATTCATGCACTTCTAGATATCGTTTTGGGAGTTTTTTGTATTTTGGAGAGTTTAAAAAAGTTCGTCACACACACACACACACACACACACACACACACACACGCCCATCGATCACCAGCCATTCGACCAACCAACCTACAAGCCAGCATCACCACCCCCTTCCCCCACCTTCCCTCCCTCCTTTGTTAGATTCTAAAGACCCCGTACGTACAGGTCTCTCCCCTATTCCTTCTTCCGTTCTTTCATGGTTCTCTTACCTCCATTCCTCCTGTCCCTCCCTCTTCTCTTTATTTATCTAACTTTACCGTACCTTGCCTAACCTAACATTCCCTGAGCTAACCTAGCTTAACCCAATCTAACCTGACTCTTCCTTACCTTACCTAACCTTACCTAGCCTAACCAATCCATACCTCCCCTTACCTAATCTTACCTTACCTAAGTTAACCTAACCTTACCTAACCTAACCTTTCCTAACCTTATCTAATCTTATCTACCCTTACCTTACCCAGCCTAGCGTAGCCTAACCTAACCTCCTACATCTGTTTTTGGTGTCCCTGTTATCCTTTCTCCTTCATTTTAAGGGTGACCTCCTCCTCCTCCTCCTCCTCGTCCCCTACACACCGACCAATATTACGTCCTTCCTTCACACGTCTTCCTTTCCTTTAGTGTGTATTTTCTCTTCTCCCCTTCTCTCTCTCTCTCTCTCTCTCTCTCTCTCTCTCTCTCTCTCTCTCTCTCTCTCTCTCTCTCTCTCTCTCTCTCTCTCTCTCTCTCTCTCTCTCTCTCTCTCTCTCTCTCTCTCTCTCTCTCTCTCTCTCTCTCTCTCTCTCTTCTTCTTCATTTTCTCGTGTTTTCCCTCTTTCTAACTTTATCACTCTCTTCTTTTCACCTCAAAATATCTATCTATCTCTTTTACATCGACTTTTCTTTTTCCACTTTTTTTCACATTTCCTCTTTTCCTTCGCACTATCCTGTTCTTTCTATCTCAAAACATCTATATTTTATCCTCTATCTTTTCCTCTTCCTCTTTTTCCTTCCTTTTCCTCTTTTTATCAATATTAACATCTGCATTTTTTCCACATGTTCTACTTCATTTATTTATCTTCCTCTTTTCTCTTCCCATTTTCCTCTTTTCTCATCTTTATCACTCGTCTTTCTACCTCAAAACCACTATATTTTCTCCTTTATCTTTTCCTCTTCCTCTTTTTGCTGCACTTTTCATCTTTTTATCAATCTTAACATCTGCCTTTTTTTTTTTTTGCTTCTTCTATTTCATTCTTTTTCCTCCTCTTTTCTCTTCACTTTCTCCTCTCTTACAATCTTCTTCACTCTTCTTTCTACCTCAAAATAATTAATCATCTTTCTCTACTGCTTCATCTTTTCTTCTTCCTCTTCTTCTTCTTCCTCTCATTTTCATTTTTCCTAGTATCTCCTCCACCCCTTTCCTTCACTTCTTTTCACCTTCACACTCGTCTCCCTCCTCCTCCTCCTCCTCCTCCTCCTCTTCCTCTTCTCCTCCTCATCCTCTTCGTTCCCAAGATTAGCTTTCGTCCAACTTCACATGCTATTCTCTCGTTTCTCTCTCTCTCTCTCTCTCTCTCTCTCTCTCTCTCTCTCTCTCTCTCTCTCTCTCTCTCTCTCTCTCTCTCTCTCTCTCTCTCTCTCTCTCTCTCTCTCTCTCTCTCTCTCTCTCTCTCTCTCTCTCTCTCTCTCTCTCTCTCTCTCTCTCTCTCTATTTAAACATCAAGATATATGATAAGATAGAAGGGGCGGGGAAATTGTCTCCATGCTAAAGACGACCTCTGTCTTGTGGTCGCCTATATTAAAGCATTGCCACTAATGTTGTGGTGTGCTTGTACTCAGGCGGATGTGACTAGGGCGGGTAGGTGCGACACCAGGCATGAGCCGCCACCTTCACCTATTGGGTGTTCATTGCACCTGGCTCTGCGGCTTCTCGGGATTTCAAGGAGGAGTTCGTTAGCCACTGCTGAAACTTTAACTGCAAATCATGTGGTAGGATTTCATCCCAACTAAGTCCAAGACGCCAAATTTCCTGAAATAGTATTTTAGCATACATAGTGAGGGGGCTTATCAAACCAAGTGGGTCAAACAGTCTAGCAATTAAACTCAATACATTTCTCTTGGTGAATCTTAAATCTAATTTATCACCCAGACTGAATCCTTTAAATGAAAACACATCTTCAGAGGAGTTCCAATACATTCCCAACAACTTTGTTACCTCATCCACCTCAGGTTCAAAATATTGATAATGCTGATCAATCAATATATCACTGTTAGTGTGCCACTTGGATAAAGTCATACCAGCATCTGATAATATGCCCTGAGCTTTACTAAGCATTTTACTGGCTTCTTCAACAGTATCTGCTCCAGAGAGCCAATCATCAACATACAAGTTTTCCTGAAGCTCTCTTACTGTAACTGAATCAGGGTAAAAATTCAAATGGTGTTTAAGAGTGGCATTCAGTAAAATGGACTGCTGGTATTACCAAAGGCACTCTCACAAACCTCATCACACGTACTATATCACCACATTGCCACAAAAACCGATGAACATCCTGATCAGAGCGTTGAACACCAATCTGCAAAAATGCCTTTGAAATATCTGCCGTTAAGGCAACATTCCATCTTCTAAACCTTAGTAATATTCCAACAAGATCAGGAATTAGTGATGGACCTGACTCCAAACAGTCATTCAGGGATATACCATTAGGTCCAGCTGCAGAAGCATCAAACACAAGCCTAATCTTTGTGGAAACACAGTCTTTAATAACAGGTCTATGTGGCATATAGTAAGTGGGATAAGGACTCTCAATTTCAGACAGGGGAACCTCAACAATAATATTACTCTCCTCATAATTCTTGAGTACTTTATCATATTCATCTTTCAGATCAGGGTTTTTCTCAAATTTAAGGTTGAGTACTGACAATCTCTTCCTTGCACATTTCTCATTATCAAGCAAACTTAACCTTGCATCTTGATTTTTCCACGGTAGAGCAACCTCATACCTGCCATTAACATACTGAACTGTTTCCTCAAAACTGTCCAACACTGGGTCTTTGGGAGGTCTATCTTTCTCTGGATAAATACCTATGCTTTCTAAATTCCAGAATTTATGCATATTTGATATAGACATTTTTTTAATGTTCATCTGTCAATGACTATCAATCTATCTAAATACCTTGGTTGTCTTCCCCCAGTAAAGGGTTTTAGCCAAGACAGGCACACACTTACTCACACACTCACACTCATGTACACCACTCTCTCAGCTGCACAGCCACTGAGGGAGTAAAAACGGCCCCCACTGTATGGTGGAGTAGCTGCACTGTTCAGGCAGGGAACTTCCACACCATAACAATGACATTTTCCCCAGCACCTGAGTGCCCCACACATGTGGCACCACAGATACGCAGGCGCCTGCCTATATAACTATGACATTAACTGTGGTAGATAAACTGGTGTATGACATCATAGGCTGCTCGTCTCATGTATTTGAAGGGGTACCAGCCATTCAGCATTGACATGATGTACTAGGGATAGGACAGCAGCAACAGTCAAGCAGCAGTGAAATATTGACTGGCCTGTATGTTTTGGCAAAAACTTTTATATTCTTATTAAAACAATTTATTAATTACACTTAAAATCATATTCTTAGTAGATACAAACTATATCGGAATTTCAAGAGACCATCCCAGCACATTTTTCATTACAAGTGGAAAAGGTACCATTAGCTGCTCCGGCAACAGCCAACGCTTCAATATCTGCTGGCCCCTGACACCAGCCACTGTTTCATCATCTGCTGGCCCTATGACACCTGCCACTGCAAGGGATGACAATGAAGCTGCTCCACCAGTCACCACCTACTTCATCGGAGTTAAGAGATGCCTTTCATAGGGCAGCAGTATAATTTTTGATGCTGGGGCTGAATATTACTGCCTCAAGGCTATGATTTTGTCACTTTTTTTTTTATTACTGAGGAGGTTAGGGTGGAAGGGGTGAAAAATAATTTGTGCTGTTTTTCGACAGAAATGATTAGCAAAGTCATTCAAAGCACAAAATTTACCGGAAAAAAAATTGTGTGCCATTGTGAGTGGGTTCACTTGAGCTTGGGCTCCAATACGCCTCCGTGGTCTTGTGGTCAGCATGCCTGGCTTCTACGTGGGCCCGGGTTCGAATCCTGGCCTGGGCAGTCGGCGTGCAGCTCACCCAGTTGATCATCCTCCCTCTCAGGCTGGTCGATAAATGACTACCTGGGAAACTGTGGTAGCCGGATGTCACACTGGCCCTGTGTCCCGGGGTAATGGGCTCCCTCTCACCACAGGCTCAAGGCCCAATGTTACGGAGATGAGCACCGAGGCCACGCGCTGCTATAGCGTATGCCCCAACTTTACCTTTACCTTTATTGGCTCGACTGACAGACATGGCTTTGTATGTCGAAGGTCACTGGTTCAATCTCCACAGCCAGCACTCTCTAACTTGGATTTTCCGAGTTCCCTAGAGCCTAGATTAATTTCTCGGTGTTAAATGAGGAGATTTGCACCAGCACCCAGTCATGGGTGTTACAAGATGCGTTGTTACAATCAGGGCGTCATTTGGCCTTCAAAAGTGGGAGGACATTAGGGCAGACAGTTTTATATATATATATATATATATATATATATATATATATATATATATATATATATATATATATATATATATATATATATATATATATATATATATATATATATATATATATATATATATATATATATATATATATATATATATATATATATATATATATATATATATATATATATATATATATATCATTACATAACTCTTTAGGCACTGATCATATTTGCATTTTATGTAGTCTGTGATGCAGGCAGGATATTCATTAGCACCTAATTAGACTCATGCTGCTCTCCAGTGCTCTCTGATGAACTCACAATCAAAGATGTAGTATACCTATAGGGTAGCATTGAGTAATCTTAGGTCACTTGGTAAAGTGTTCACCTAAGTCCGCCCCAAGCTGACAACATAAACCTAAGCGTGTTTGCAAGCTGAGTGTTTAGAATATTGGCATAATAATAAAAGATGCTGAAAACTGGTTTCCACTACTTTATTGAATATATGAATAATTATATACTGAATTTGTAATGGAGCTAAGATAAAAAAAGCTATGTTTTCAGCGGTCATACCATGATCTCATGAAAATAATTAGGTTGACATATATAATTAATTACTACGTATTTTGGTATGATGACCATTGCACGTTAATACCATAGCTTTGCGAGCATTGAGTAATCTTAGGTCACTTGGTAAAGTGTTCACATAAGTCCGACCCAAACTGACAACATAAACCTAAGCATGTTTGCAGGCTGAGTGCTTAGAATATTGGCATAATAATAAAAGATGCTGAAAACTAGATTCCACTAATAGAGTAATTATATACTGAATTTATAATGGAGCCAAGATAAAAAGAGCTATGTTTTCAGCGGTCATACCATGATCTCATGAAAATAATTAGGTTGACATATATAATTAATTACTACGTATTTTGTTATGATGACTATTGCACATTAATACCATAGCTTTTAATCAATGATGAATATCTTCAAGCAAGACACAAATAGCAACAGATTGGTCACCAATTCACTCAGTAAACACAATACTCAGAAAAGTATACACTGAATTCACAATAAAGTTGTTTTTCCACTTGGAACTTTGTAAACAGAAACCAAGTAACCTCGTTTTACTTCACTCATAAGTCATGATGTTCGCGATGTGGTCACCTCGACCTTTCGTTCCTCCTCCCTCACACTGGCAGACGTCTCTAACAAGCTTTCTTACCACCATTATCTCAATATGAATAACCGGCAGCAATAATTATAAATCATATTCTAAATGACATTTTAATGCAATTTTAATGTCATCTTTTTCATTTGCATGTGTGTACCTTTCTGCTACAAATAAAAGTTTTTTCCCATGTTTTGTTTTCCTTAACTCGAATATTTCACATTTTAATCAATAACAAGGCATCAAACACTAATTGTATGTTCAAGCTATGTTTATTTTTTTCTGTTGACATAAACTACATCGTTTTCCTTTGGTGCCATTATTTTCACATGGGTACAGTCTATCACTCCCACAACACCGGCAAGTTGGTAGAATTCTGCTTGCTTTACACGGATCTCCACCCTATCAAGGGGAGACTGGATAAACCTCCGACTACCTACAGGGCACTGAGGGCAGCCAGAGTTTCCACAATCACCCTGCTTACACTACTCTGGCTTACCCCTAACTCATCACTTGAACACTGCAGCATTTTTCCTGTAGCCAAATACCTTTAAGTCAAAATCACTTTCAACCCCGGGGTGAGGAATGCTCCTTTGAACTGGATCTTGTAGCTCTCTTCTCACCAAATCAGTCACGTACTCCATTCCTGCACGGTCTAATATGTATGTCTTGACAAGTTCACCATCGTTATACAGTTCCAAAGCGCCCTATCAAACTCTAAATTGCGGAGGCGGGCTGGACGAGGAAGTCCGGGGGCCATGTTGATATGGGTCTGGGTCTGGGTTTCACTATTAACTTTACTATTAAGAGTTTAGAAGTCCTCGCCAGCACTCTCAAGTTAATACCAAAGTTAAGAGTAGGTATTAGGCTAATAGTTGTTGAGGATACACTTTGAGAGTGAAGTTAATACCAAAGTCGAAAGTTAATACCAAGTTTAGTATTAATAGTTGTCGAGGATACGGGCCCAAGGCTTCTTCCAGGTGGGGCCTGATAGTCGGCCCAGCCCGTTCTGGCGCAGGCGAGTGTTTACAGTGTTGCCATCTTGCAGTGGCTCATGCTGCCACCCGGAACTCGTTCTTGATTCGTTTGGACGGCTTCCTCTAGAGTCCGGGTTGATGGGTGGTTTTCAGGACAGCATGTGGGTAGTTTTAAGCCACTCGGCGGTGACTGAAAAATCCGAGTGGTAGCGTGGGGATTCGAACCCGCGTCGTCCATCACGCGGTGAATGTGGGCCCAGTACGCTACCATTTCGGCCACCGCCTACCCACACTAGTGAATCAGAAGGTTCCATGTGCTGAATAGAGGCTTGGAGGTGTTATAACTATGCTAGTGAAAGGCTGGACTGCACTAATCTGACCTGTAGGTATTAGAGAATCAGGTGTCATATGCAGCAGAGAGGATTGGAGGTATTATATAAATGCTAGTGAAAGGATGGACTACACTAATCTGACCATGTAGGAAGGTGGAGATGTAAGAAGGTGGCACTCTCTGGCTGAGTTCAATGGAATCAGAAGGAGTCATGTGCTGCAGAGAGGCTTGGAGTTGTTATAGCTATGCTAGTGAAAGACTGGATTGCAGTAATCTGACACTGTAGAAAGGTCGCACTATCTGGCTCAGTGCTAGGGAATCAGATGTCATGTGCTGCAGCGAGGCTTGGAGTTGCTATAACAATGCTAGTGAAAGGCTGGACTGCACTAATCTGACCCTGTAGGAAGACGTAGGTGTAGGAAGGTGGCACTCTCTGGCTCAGTGCTAGGGAATCAAAATGTGTCGTGTGCTGCAGAGAGGCTTAGAGGTGTTATAACTATGATAGTGAACGACTGGACTGCACTAATCTGGCCCACTAGGAAGGTGAAGTTGTAGGGAGGTGGCACTCTTTGGCTCAGTGCTAGGGAATCAAAAGGTTGTATGTGCTGCAGAGAGGCTTGGAGGTTTGATAACTATGCTAGTGAGAATCTGGACTGCACTAATCTGACCCTGTAGAAAGGTGGCACTTTCTGGCTCATTGCGAGGGCTTAAAGGTGTTTTAACTATGCTAGTGAAAGGTTGGACTGCACTAATCTGTTCATGTAGGAAGGTGAAGGTATCATGTGCTGCAGAGAGTCTTGGAGGTGTTACAACTTTGCTAGTGAAAGGCTGGACTACACTAATCTGACCCTGTAGGAAGGTGAAGGTGTAGGAAGGTGGCTCTCTCAAGGTCAGTGCAAGGGAATTAGAAGGTGTCATGTGCTTCAGAGAAGCTTGGAGATGTTATAACTATGCTAGTGAAAGGCTGGATTGCATTAATCTGACACCTTAGGAAGGAGTAGGTGTAAGAAGATGGCACTCTCAAGCTCAGTGCTAGGGAATCAGAAGGTTTCATGTGCTGCAGAAAGGCTTGGCGGTGTTATAACAATGCCAGTGAGAGGCTGGACTGAACCAGTCTGACCCTGTAGGAAGGTGAAGGTTTAGGAAGGTGGCACTCTCTGGCTTAGTGTTAGGGAATCATAAGGTGTCATGTGCTGCAGAGAGGCTTAGAGGTGTTATAAATATGATAGTGGAAGGCTGGACTGCAATAATCTAACCTGTAAGAAAGTGGTACTCTCTGGCTCAGTGCTAGGGAATCATAAGGTGTCGTGTACTGCAGAGAGGCTAAGAGGTGTTATAACTATGCTAGTGAAAGGCAGGACTGCACTATTCTGACCTTGTAGAAAGTTAAAGGGATAGGAAGGTGGCACTCTCAAGCTCAGTGTTAGGGAATCAGGTGTCATATGCAGCAGAGAGGCTTGGAGGTGTTATAACTATGTTAGTGAGATGCTGGTGTTGAGGAGTGAATGGCACACACGAGGGAGCGGGGATTGCGATGCATTCTATAAAGAGGCCAGGCAGGGAATGTCCGATCCTCGAGCCTTGGCAGTACATGTATCCTCGGATTGCTGTTCCGAAGCGCTGCTCAGTGCTTCGGGGCCGCTGAAGGGTAATGGCTCTACAACACCTCACCCTCCTACTAAAGTTTTATGTTATCCCCCAAATATCCACCACCATCTCCCGTCACCAAAACTCCCCTTTACTGCCGTCACCATTTACATAGTTGCTTGATATCTGCCAGGCGGCTTCCTTTGTCGTGCCGATCGTCGCCTCGTCTCGGCAGAAATTGTTTTTCCCCGGGTGTATGTCCTGTTGATCCCACCGGCCGGCGCGTTTGTCCTGCCCCTGTCGGCGGTTCTGCTGCCGCCTCTCCCGGTTTGGTTGACGCTCTCCCCTCTGTTCCCGGTCGTGGTTGTCTGGATGGTCTTCTGTCTACTAGTTGGGGATGCTGTATATCCGCCGCTGCCCCGCTGCGTGCCTCCGTGTCCCCATCGTCCCCTCGCCGCTCAGCCGTCTCCCCTTGGGCGGCTGGGGTGTCTATGTCCGTGGCCTGCTTGTTACCTCTCTGGGGCACTTGGTCGTCACCTGCTCACAATGGGGATTCTCCGTTAATTTTGTCCTGGGCAGGCCTGTCACTGCTTACCAAAATTATTTGATCCGCGTGGCGGGACCACAAGGTATTTCCTCCAACATCTGCTTCGTAGGACAGTGGTCCCGTCTTGGCTATTATTCTCCCTCTCCGCCATTTCGGTCCCACATAGCTTCTTGCCCAAACTATGTCATTTTTTCAGAATGTTCTTACCCTTTTCCCCGTCATCTGTTGGTCTTGCCTGCTCTCCATCGCGGTCTCTTCGTCGGGCAGAAGTAGGTCTAGTTTTGAGCGTATATTCCTGCCCATCAGCATTTCCGCCGGTGTTATGCTGTGTGGAGCAGAACGATAGTTTAACAGAAATTTAAACAGGCTCCTTTCCCCCGACTTGCAGCCCCCCATCATTGCCTTTATTCCTTCCTTCACAGTGCTCACCGCTCTCTCCGCCAGTCCGTTACTCGCCGGGTGGTATGGCGCCACTCTGATGTGCCGGATTCCATTCCGCTTAACGAAAGATGCCATCTCTTCCGACGTAAACTGCGGGCCATTGCCTGTGCATAGCTGTAGGGGTAGGCCAAGCCTGCTAAACAGTACACTCAGTTCATGAAGAGTTCGAGCCGTCGTCGTGGATTTCATTGGTACTGCCTCTATCCACTTTGAGTAGCTATCCACTACTATGAGAAGCGTTGTTCCCATAATTGGCCCCGCAAAATCTGCATGGAGCCTCTGCCTCATGTTCTCTCCCATGGGTGGACCGCTGACTGTAGTGGTGCTGCCCGCTTCTCCGCACATCCTGGACACGCTCTCGCCATTTCCTCCAGCTCCTTGTCGAGACCCGGCCGCCACACATATCGTCGAGCCAGCTGCTTCATCCTCACGCATCCTGAGTGCCCCACATGCAGATCCTTTTTCATCTTGTCTTGCAGGGACGCCGGTATCACCACTCTGCCTCCCCACATTAAGCAATCCCCCTCTGTCGAGAGTTCCTCCATCCGAGACTTGTAACTGCTTACCTCTGCTGTTGCCTCCTCCGGCAATCCGTCTGACCTTACTGCCGCCAGCACCTTTCCCAGGACTCTGTCAGGCCGCGTTGCCGCTGACACTTCTCTTGCTGTCACTGAGGGCCCCTCGTCCATTATAGCACGTTACTTGTCATGGCTTCCCTTTCTATTCTTTCTGCTCCTTTGTCGACGATGCCCGGGAGCGGTAGTCTGGACAAGGTGTCGGCGACCCTCATGTCGGCAGAGGTCTTACCTCCACATCGTAGCTGTAGGCCGCTAGTTGAAGGGCGTATCGCTGCATCTGCGCTGCCCCAACGGCGGCATCTCTGCTGGGGTTCAATATTCTGGAAAGTGCTTTGTTATAACTGACAAGGGTAAACTTCCTCTCATAGCAATACTGATGAAATTTCCTAATACCGTAAGAAACTGCCACCGCTTCCTTTTCTACGATGGGATATTTCTGCTCTGTTTGTGTCAGTATTCTTGACGCATACGCCACCGGCCTTTCTATGTCTCCTGGAAAGACTTGCATTAGCGCCGCCCCGACTCCTACTTCGCTCGCGTCTGTTACCAGTTTGACCGGTAGTTGTGGACCGTATATCACCAATACTGGGTTGCTGGCCAACGTCTGTCTTACCCTTGCCATCGTCTCTTCACATTCCTTGGTCCATCGCCACTTAACTCCCTTCTTGAGTAGCTCATACAATGGCGACAACGTAGTGGCGAGGTGTGGCAACAGCCGGGACTAGTACCCACCGCTCCCAATACGCTCCGGAGTGTCGGTACAGCACTCGGGTTCGGCATCCTCCTTATTGCTTCGGTCTTCTCGGGTATGGGTTTCAGCTCCGTGCACCTCCTGCAAATTGAATTCACACTTTGACCTTTTGAGCCGAATCTCATTCTCTTTCAGTCTCCCCAGCACTTTGTCCAAAGTTTCAATAAGGTCTTCTGTTTTCGTGCCCATCACCAGCAAGTCGTCTAAGTATGCCACACAGGAGGGGATTCCTTCTAATATTCTGTCCATCGCCGCCTGGAAAATGTCCCCACAGAAAGCTAAACCAAAGGGCAATCTCTTCATCCTCAACAATCCTCTATGCGTAGCTACAGTTGTTAGGTCTTTTGATTCCTCACTTAACTCCATCTGTAGATAAGCATCTCTCAAATCTAGCTTTGCAAACCTCTTCCCTTTTATCCTTGTAAACAACTCTTCCGGGGAGGGTAAGGGGTGCTTAACTATATCCAACTGGGGATTTACCGTCACTCTGTAGTCAGCCGCCAGCCTTACTTTGCCATCTGCTTTGGGCACTACCACCAACAGTGTCGCCTAGCCACTGCTGTTGTCAGTCTCCACGGGCTCGGTAATACCTTCCTTAGTCCACCTCTCCAGCTCCTGGTCCACGAGTGGGTAAAGGGCGTGTGGCCCTGGTCGCGCTTTCTTCCGCACCGGTCGTGCTTCTTTCTTGAGACGCAGGTGTGCTTTGATCGGCATGTGCCCTAAAGGCTGTGAAAAGACCTCACTGTGCTTGTGTAGGATTGGGTAAGTTTATCCCCATTCTTCTCCGCAACTCCAAGTTTGCCTACCATCTCCTTCCAGTACATCTGAATCACCAGTAGCCAGTCACGACCCAGGAGCGAGGGCCCTGTTCCTTTCACTACCTTTAACGGCAGAGTTTCTACTTGATTTTTAAACTTGACCTCCAGCATGGCTACTCCTCGTACCTGAAGTGCCTCACCTGTGTATGTGACTAACCGCCTGTTGGAGGCTTCAAGTCTTGGTTTGCTGCGTAGCCTGTTCCGCTCCTCCTCGCTGATGACCGTGCTGCTCGCTCCCGTGTCCACCTCCGTGCGTATCTCTGTGCCCTGCACGCTCACGTCTACAGTCAGTGGTGGGGTTTTCCGGGTTCTCCGCTGTTGTCCAGGCAGCTGTAAAATACCAAACACCTCCACCCTCTCTTCCTCATCACTAATCTCTTGCTCCTCATCCTCCACGCTATTTACTCTGCCTCGCCGTGGACACATTACATTCGCCTGGTGTGGCCTTTACGACTGCACCTGAAGCATTCCCTATCCTTAAATGGGCACTCCGTTGCCTTGTGGTAACTACTGCCACACCGATTACAAGCTACACTACTACGTGCCCCCTCACGAGGCAAGTACTTGTTTTGCAGCCTGGCCTTGTCCCACCTGCTCGTTGGTTCTTTCTGGTCCCCGGGCTTCGTTCGCGGCGGCTCCACTCTGTTCACCTGGGCTTCTTTGTGCTCCCCTCCCAGCACCTTCGCCTCCGTGGTTGCTGCCTCCATCGATAATGCCAGTTTGCACGCTTTGTCCCAAGTTAAGTCGTCGCCCTCTCGTAACAGCCTCCGCCGGATCCGTTCGCTCGACACTCCACCGACGAATCTTTCTCGAAGCTGCTCTGTTAAGTTTGCCCCAAAGCTGCAGTTGGAAGCTTTCCTCTTCAGTTCTGCCACGTAATTGCTGAATTGCTGATTGTCAGGGTTTCCCTTTGATTTTCAGAGTTGAATTTGAACCTTTCCACCACCACTGAAACTTTGGGCGCATAGTGCTGAGTAGCGAGACGAATCAATTCCTTCAGTGTCCTCTCAGAGGGTTTCCCCAGGGCGCACAGGTTCCTCAGTAATTGATACACCGTCGGGCCGCAGACAGTCAGGAACAACGCCCGTTTCCGATTCTCCTCGGTGATATTACTGACCTCCAGGAACTCTTCGAACCTTTCTGTATAGGCCTCGAAATCTTCTCCCCCTGAGTACTGCTCCACCGCTCCAATTATTGCTCTCATTCTCGTCCTCGGGATTTCACTTGATTCCTTCAGAATCCCATCCTCGTCGCCACGTGTTGAGGAGTGAATGACACACACGAAGGAGCGGGGGTTGCGATGTATTCTATAAAGAGGCCAGACAGGGAATGTCCGATCCTCGGGCCTTGGCAGTACATGTATCCTCGGATTGCTGATCCGAAGAGCTGCTCAGTGCTTCGGTGCCGCTGAGGTGTAATGACTATACAACAGCTGGACTGCAGTAATCTGACACTGTAGAAAGGTGGCACTATCTGGCTCATTCATAGGGAATCAGAAGGTGTCATGTGCTGCAGAGAGGCTTGTATGTGTTATACCTATGCTAGTGAAAGGCTGGACAGCACTAATCTGACCTGTAGGAATGTGGCACTCTCTGGCTCAATGCTCAGGAAAAAGAAGGTGCCATGTGCTGCAATGAGGCTTGGAGGTGTTATAACTATGCTAGTGATTGGCTAGACTGCACTATTCTGACCCTGTAAAAAGGTGAAGGTGTAGGAAAGTGGCAGTCTCTGGCTCAGTGCTAGGGAATCAGAAGGTGCCATGTGCTGCAGAGAGGCTTGGAGGTGTTATATCTATGCTAGTGAAATGCTGGACTGCACTAATCTAACCCTGTAGAAAAGTGGCACTCTCAAGCTCAGTGATAGGGAATCTGAAGGTGTCATGTGCTGCAGAGAGGCTTAGAGGTGTTATAACTATGATAGTGAACGACTGGACTGCACTAATCTGGCTATCTAGGAAGGTGGAAGGTGGCACTCTTTGGCTCAAAGGGAATCAAAAGGTCGTATATGCTGCAGAGAGGCTTGGAGGTGTTACAGCTATGCTAGTGAAAGGCTGGACTGCACTAATCTGACGAAGGTGAAGGTGTAGGAAGGTGGGACTCTCTGGCTTAGTGCTAGGGACTCAGAATGTGTCATGTGCTGCAGAGAGACTTGGAGGTGTTATAATTATGCTGCTGAGAGGCTGGACTGTACTAATCTGACCCTGTACGAAAGTGAAGATGTAGGAAGGTGGCACTGCCAAGCACTGTGCTAGGAAATTAGAATGTGTCATGTGCGGCAGGGAGGCTTGGAGGTGATATAACTATGCTAGTGAAAGGCTGGACTGCACTTTTCTGAGGTTGTAGGAAGGTGAAGGTCTAGTAAGTTGGCACTATCTGGCTCTGTACGTGCTAAGGAATCAGAAGGTGTCATGTGCTACAGAGAGGCTTGAAAGGTGTTTAAACTAGGCTAGTGAAAGGCTGGACTGCACTATTTTGTCCCTGTAGGAAGGTGGCACTCTTTGGTTCAGTGCTAGGGAATCAGAAGGTGTCATGTGCTGCAGAGCGGCTTGGAAGTGTTAGAACTATATTAGTGAAAGGATGGACTGCACTAATCTGACCCTGTAGGAAGGTGCAGGTGTAGAAAGGTCAATCTCAGTGCTAGGGAATCAGAAGGTGTCATGTGCTACAGAGTAGCTTGGAAGTTTTATAACTATGCTAGTGAAACGCTGGACTGCACTAATCTGACCCCTTAGGAAGGAGAAGGTGTAGGAAGATGGCACTCTCAAGGTCAGTGCTAGGGAATCAGAAGGTGTCATGTGCTGCAGAGAGGCTTGGAGGTGTTATAACTATGCTAGTGAAATGCTGGACTGCACTATTTTGTCCCTGTAAGGGGTGGCTGGCTCAGTGCTAAGGAATCAGAAGGTGCCATGTGCTGCAGAGGGGCTTGGAGGTGTTATAACGATGCTAGTGAAAGGCAGGACCGTACTAATCTGACCCTGTAGGAAGGAGAAGGTGTAGGAAGATGGCACTCTCAAGGTCAGTGCTAGGGAATCAGAAGGTGCCGTGTGCTGCAGAGAGGCTTGGGGATGTTATAACTATGCTAGTGAAATGCTGGACTCCAGTAACATGATTATGTAGGGAGGTGAAGGTGTAGGAAGGTGGCACTCACCGGCTCAGTCCTAGAAAATCAGAAGGTGTCATGTTCTGCAGAGATGCTTGGAGGTGTTATAACTATGCTAGTGAAAGGCTGGACTGCACTAATCAGACCCTGTAGGAAGGTGCGTAGGGGAAGGTGGCACTCTCTGGCTCAATTCTAAGGAATCAGAAGGTTTCATGTGCTTCAGAGAAGCTTAGAGGTGTTATAACTATGCTAGTAAAATGCTGGACTGCACAAATCTGATCCTGCAGGAGGGCACCACTCTCAAGGTCAAGGCTAGGGAATCAAGAGGTGTCATGTGCTGCAGAAAGGCTTGGAGGTGTAGTAACTATGTTAGTGAAAGGCTAGACTGAACTAATCTGACCCTTAAAGAAGGTGAAGGTGTTGGAAGGTGGCACTCTGCATCTGTGCCAGGAAATCAGAAGGTGTCTTGTGCTGCAGAGGAGCTTGGAGGTGTTACAACTATGCTAGTAAAATGCTAGACTGCACAAATCTGATCCTGCAGGAGGGCACCACTCTCAAGGTCAAGGCTAGGGAATCAGGAGGTGCCATGTGCTGCAGAAAGGCCTGGAGGTGTAATAACTATGTTAGTGAAAGGCTAGACTGAACTAATCTGACCCTTAAAGAAGGTGAAGGTGTTAGAAGGTGGCACTCTGCATCTGTGCTGGGAAATCAGAAGGTGTCTTGTGCTGCAGAGGAGCTTGGAGGTGTTACAACTATGCTAGTGAAAGGCTGGACTGCACTAATTTGTCCCTGTAGGAAGGTGAAAGTGTAGGAAGTTGGCACTCTCAAGCTCAGTGCTAGGGAATCAGAAGGTGTCATTTGCAGCAAAGAGGTTTGGAGGTGTTATACCTATGCTGGTGAAAGGCTGGACTGCAGTAATCTGACTCTATAGAAAGGTGGCATACTCTGTCTCAGTGCTAGGGAATCAGAAGGTGTCATGTACTGCCTAGAGGCTTGGATGTGTTATAAGTATGCTAGTGAAAGGTTGAACTAAACTAATCTGACCCTTTTGGAAGGGGAAGGTGTAAGAAGGTGGCACTCTCAAGCTATGTGCTAGGGAATCAGAAGGTGTCATGTGCTGCAGAGAGGCTTGGAAGAGTTTTAACAATGGTACTAATAGCCTGGACTGGACTAATCTGACCCTGTTGGAAGGTGAAGGTGTAGGAAGGTGGCACTCACTGTATCAGTAATAGGGAATCAGAAGGTTTCATTTGCTGCAGAGAGGTTTGCAGATGTTATAATTATGGTAGTGAAAGGCTGGACTGCACTAATCTGACCCCGTAGGAAGGTGAAGGTGTATGAAGGTGTAACTCTCAAGCTCAGTGATAGGGAATCAGAAGGTGCCATGTGCTGCATAAAGGCTTGGAGGTGTTATAACTATGCTAGTGAAAACCTGGACTGCACTACTCTGACCCTGTAGAAAGGTGTAGCTATAGGAAGGTTTCAGTCTCTGGCTCAGTGCAGGGAAATCAGAAGATGTCATGTGCTATAGAGTAACTTGGAGGTGTTATAACTATGCTAGTGGAAGGCTGAACTGCAGTAATCTGACCCTATAGGAAGGTGGCACTGTAAGGCTCAGTGCTAGGGAATCAAAAGGTGTCATGTGCTTCAGAGAGCCTTGGAGGTGTTATAACTATGCTAGTGAAAGGTTGGACTGCACTAATCTGGCCCTGTAGGAGGTTGCAGATGTAGGAAGGTGGCACTCTCTGGCTCAGTGCTAGGGAATCAGAAGGTGTCATGTGCTGCAGAGAGGCTTGGAGGTGTTATAACTATGCTAGTGAAAGGCTGAACTGCACTAATCTGACCCAATAGGAAGGTGGCACTCTAAGGCTCAGTGCTAGGGATTCAGAAGGTGGCATGTGCTGCAGAGAGGCTTGGAGGCGTTATAACTCTGCTAGTGAAAAGCTGGACTGCACTAATCTGTCCTTATAGGAAGGTGGCACTCTCTGGCTCAGTGCAAAGGAGTCAGCAGTTGTCATGTGCTGCATAGAGGCTCTGAGGTGTTATAACTATGCTAGTGAACGGTTGGAATGCACTAATCTGACCCTATAGGAAGGTGGCACTCTCTGGCTTAGTGCTAGGGACTCAGAAGGTGTCCTGTGCTGCAGAGAGGCTTGGAGGTGTTATAACTATGCTAGTGAAAGGCTGGACTGCACTAATTTGACCCTGTTGGAATGTGCAACTGTAGGAGGGTGGCACTCTCTGGCTCAGTGTTAGGGAGTCAGAAGATGTTTTGTGCTGCAGAGAGGCTTGGAGGTGTTATAACTATGCTAGTGAAAGGCTGGACTGCACTAATCTAACCCTGTAGGAAGGAGGCACTCACTGGCTCCGTGCTAGGGAATCAGAAGGTGTCATGTACTGCAGAGAGGCATGGAGGCGTTATTCCTATGCTACTGAAAGGCTGGACTGCACTAATATGACCCTGCAGGGAGGTTAAGGCGTTGGAAGGTGGCACTCTCAAGCTCTGTGATAGGGAATCAAAAGGTGTCATGTGCTGCAGAGAGGCTTGGAGGTGTTATAACTATACTAGTGATAGGCTGGACTGCACTAATCTGACACTTTAGAAAGGTGATGGTGTAGGAATGTGGCACTCGCTGGCTCAGTGGTAGGGGATCAGATGATGTAATGTGCTTCAGAGAGGCTCGGATGTGTTATAACTATGCTAGTGTAATCTGGACTGCACTGATCTGACCCTGTATGTAGGTGGCACTCTCTGGCTTAGGGCTAGTGAGTCAGGTGTCATGTGCTGTAGAGTGTCTTGGAGGTGGTATAAACATGCTAGTGAAAGGCTGGACTGCACTGATCTGACCCTGTATGTAGGTGGCACTCTCTGGCTTAGGGCTAGTGAATCAGAAAGTGTCATGTGCTGTAGAGTGTCTTGGAGGTGGTATAACCATTCTAGTGAAAGGCTGGACTGCACTGATCTCACCCTGTTGGAAGGCGAAGGTGTAGGAAGGTGACACTCTCAAGCTCTGTGCTAGGGAATCATAAGGTTTCATGTACTGCAGAGAGGCTTGGAGGTCTTATAACTAAGCTAGTGTGTTGCCTTCAGCTTCGATCCACTGTTTTTAATATATTACTATTAAGTGAGTTTCATAGTTGTTAGGGTTACGCAATACAATGTTAAATTATGATTAAGTTTATTCACATTCTGTTGGTGTATAATTGTAGCGAACCTATTCAAGTTAAGTAGCAATATCATTTACACTTCATCATTTTGTTGGTAATGATAGCGAGCTTATTGAAGTTAATTAACAATGCTATTGACAACTTACTCTGTTGGTAATGGAAGCGAGCTTTCACCGAAGTACTCTACAATACTGATTAGATCTCGTCATTCCAATCACCAGAAGGGCCTACCCATATGGGATAATTTCATAATATATATATATATATATATATATATATATATTTATTTATATATATATATATATATATATATATATATATATATATATATATATATATATATATATATATATATATATATATATATATATATATATATACCTGGGAAGGAATCATATAACACAACATTACCTGGAAAGGAAACATATCACACAACATTACCTGGAAAGGAAACCTATCACACAACATTACCTGGGGAGGAAACATATAACACAACATTACCTGGAAAGGAAACATATCACACATCATTACCTGGAAAGGAAACATACCAAACAACATTAAATGGAAAGGAAACATGTCACACAACATTACCTGGGGAGGAAACATATCACACGACATTAAATGGAAAGGAAACATATCACACAACATTACCTGGAAAGGAAACATATCACACAACATTAAATGGAAAGGAAACATATTACACAACATTAAATGGAAAGGAAAGTAACATTACCTGGAAAGGAAACATATCACACAAGATTACCTGGGAATCAAACATATTACACAACATTACCTGGAAAGGAAAAACATATCACTCATCATTACCTGGGAAGGAAACATATCACACAACATTACCTGGAAAGGAAACATATCAAACAACATTACCTGGAAAGGAAAAACATATCACTCAACATTACCTGGGAAGGAAACATATCACACAACATTACCTGGAAAGGAAATATATCACAAAACATTAAATGGAAAGGAAACATATAACACAACATTACCTGGAAAGGAAACATATTACACAATATTACCTGGAAAGGAAACATATCACACAATATTACCTGGAAAGGAATCATATCACACAACATTACCTGGAAAGGAAACATATCACACAACATTACCTGGAAAGGAATCATATCACACAACATTACCTGGAAAGGAAACATATAACACAACATTACCTGGAAAGGAAACATATCACACAACATTACCTGGAAAGGAAATATATCACACAACATTACCTGGAAAGGAAACATATCACACAATATTACCTGGAAAGGAAACATATTACACAATATTACCTGGAAAGGAAACATATCACACAATATTACCTGGAAAGGAAATATATTACACAATATTACCTGGAAAGGAAACATATCACACAATATTACCTGGAAAGGAAATATATCACACAATATTACCTGGAAAGGAAACATATCACACAATATTACCTGTAAAGGAAACATCACACAACGTTACCTGGAAAGGAAACATATCACACAGCATTACCTAGAAAGGAAACATATGACACAACATTACCTGGGGAGGAAACATATAACACAACATTAAATGGAAAGGAAACATATCACATGACATTACCTGGGAAGGAAACATATCACACAACATTAAATGGAAACGAAACATATCACACAACATTAAATGGAAAGGAAACATATCACACAACATTAAATGGAAAGGAAACATATCACACAACATTAAATGGAAAGGAAACATATCACACAACATTACCAGGAAAGGAAACATATCACACGACATTAATGGAAAGGAAACATATCACACAACATTACCTGGAAAGGAAACATATCACAAAACATTAAATGGAAAGGAAACATATCACACAACATTACCTGGGATGGAAACATATCACACAACATTAAATGGAAAGGAAACATAACACACAACATTACCAGGAAAGGAAACTTATCACACAACATTACCTGGAAAGGAAACATATCACACAACATTACATGGGATGGACACATATCACACAACATTACCTGGAAAGGAAACATATCACACAACATTACCTGGGAAGGAAACATATCACTCAACATTACCTGGAAAGGAAACATATCACACAACATTAGATAGGAAGGACACATACCACAAAACATTACCTGGGAAGGAAACATATCACACAACATTACCTGGGAAGGAAACATATCACACAACATTACCTGGGAAGGAAACATATCACACAACATTACCTGGAAAGGAAACATATCACACAACATTACCTGGAAAGGAAACATATCACACAACATTACCTGGGAAGGAAACATATCACACAACATTACCTGGGAAGGAAACATATAACACAACATTTCCTGGAAAGGAAACATATAACACAACATTACCAGAAAAGGAAACATATCACACAACATTACCTGGAAAGGAAACATGTCACACAATATTACATGAAAAGGAAACATATCACACAACATTACCTGGAAAGGAAACATATTACACAATATTACCTGGAAAGGAAACATATCACACAATATTACCTGGAAAGGAAATATATCACACAATATTACCTGGAAAGGAAACATATCACACAATATTACCTGGAAAGGAAACATCACACAACGTTACCTGGAAAGGAAATATATCACACAACATTACCTGGAAAGGAAACATATCACACAATATTACCTGGAAAGGAAACATCACACAACATTACCTGGAAAGGAAACATATCACACAATATTACCTGGAAAGGAAACATATCACACAACATTACATGGAAAGGAAATATTTCACACAATATTACCTGGAAAGGAAACATATCACACAATATTACCTGGAAAGGAAACATCACACAACGTTACCTGGAAAGGAAACATATCACACAACATTACCTGGAAAGGAAATATATCACACAACATTACCTGGAAAGGAATCATATCACACAACATTACCTGGAAAGGAAATATATCACACAATATTATCTGGAAAGGAAACATCACACAACGTTACCTGGAAAGGAAACATATCACACAACATTACCTGGAAAGGAAACATATCACACAACATTACCTGGGAAGGAAACATATCACAAAACATTACCAGAAAAGGAAACATATCACACAACATTGCCTGGGAAGGAAACATATCACACAACATTACCTGGAAAGGAAACATATCACACAATATTACCTGGAAAGGAAACATATCACACAACATTAAATGGAAAAGAAACATATCACACAACATTACCTGGAAAGGAATCATATCACACAACATTACCTGGAAAGGAAATATATCACACAACATTATCTGGAAAGGAATCATATCACACAACATTACCTGGAAAGGAAACATATCACACAACATTACCTGGAAAGGAAACATATCACACAACATTACCTGGAAAGGAAACATATCACACAACATTACCTGGAAAGGAATCATATCACACAACATTACCTGGAAAGGAAACATATCACACAACATTACCTGGAAAGGAATCATATCACACAACGTTACCTGGAAAGGAAATATATCACACAACATTACCTGGGAAATAAACATATCACAAAACATTACCTGAAAAGGAAACATATCACACAACATTACCTGGGAAGGAAACATATAACACAACATTACCTGGAAAGGAAACATATCACACAATATTACCTGGAAAGGAAATATATCACACAATATTACCTGGAAAGGAAACATATCACACAATATTACCTGGAAAGGAAACATCACACAACGTTAACTGGGAAAGAAACATATCACACAACATTACCTAGAAAGGAAACATATCACACAACATTACCTTGGAAGGAAACATATCACAAAACATTACCTGAAAAGGAAACATATCACACAACATTACCTGGGAAGGAAACATATCACACAACATTACCTGGAAAGGAAACATATTACACAATATTACCTGGAAAGGAAACATATTACACAATATTACCTGGAAAGGAAACATATCACACAATATTACCTGGAAAGGAAATATATCACACAATATTACCTGGAAAGGAAACATATCACACAATATTACCTGGAAAGGAAACATCACACAACGTTACCTGGAAAGGAAACATATCACACAACATTACCTGGAAAGGAAACATATCACACAACATTACCTCGGAAGGAAACATATCACAAAACATTACCTGAAAGGAAACATATCACACAACATTACCTGGGAAGGAAACATATCACACAACATTACCTGGAAAGGAAACATATCACACAATATTACCTGGAAAGGAAACATATCACACAACATTACCTGGAAAGGAAACATATTACACAATATTACCTGGAAAGGAATCATATCACACAACATTATCTGGAAAGGAAATATATCACACAACATTATCTGGAAAGGAATCATATCACACAACATTACCTGGAAAGAAAACATATCACACAACATTACCTGGGGAGGAAACATATCACACGACATTAAATGGAAAGGAAACATATCACACAACATTATCTGGGAAGGAGACATATCACACAACATTACCTGGAAAGAAAACATATCACACAACATTAAATGGAAAGGAAACATATAACACAACATTACCTGGAAAGTAAACATATTACACAATATTACCTGGAAAGGAAACATATAACACAACATTACCTGGAAAGGAAACATGTCACACAATATTACCTGAAAAGGAAACATATCACACAACATTACCTGGAAAGGAAACATATCACACAACATTACCTGGAAAGGAAACATATAACACAACATTACCTGGAAAGGAAACATATAACACAACATTACCTGGAAAGGAAAAATATAACACAACATTACCTGGAAAGGAAACATATCACACAACATTACCTGGAAAGGAAACATATCACACAACATTACCTGGAAAGGAAACATATAACACAACATTACCTGGAAAGGAAACATATAACACAACATTACCTGGAAAGGAAACATATCACACAACATTACCTGGAAAGGAAACATATCACACAACATTACCTGGAAAGGAAACATATTACACAACATTACCTGGAAAGGAAACATATCACACAATATTACATGAAAAGGAAACATATCACACAACATTACCTGGAAAGGAAACATATTACACAATATTACCTGGAAAGGAAACATATTACACAATATTACCTGGAAAGGAAACATATCACACAATATTACCTGGAAAGGAAATATATCACACAATATTACCTGGAAAGGAAACATATCACACAATATTACCTGGAAAGGAAACATCACACAACGTTACCTGGAAAGGAAACATATCACACAACATTACCTGGAAAGGAAACATATCACACAACATTACATGAAAAGGAAACATATCACACAACATTACCTGGGAAGGAAACATATCACAAAACATTACCTGAAAAGGAAACATATCACACAACATTACCTGGGAAGGAAACATATCACACAACATTACCTGGAAAGGAAACATATCACACAATATTACCTGGAAAGGAAACATTTCACACAACATTACCTGGAAAGGAAACATATCACACAACATTACCTGGAAAGGAATCATATCACACAACATTACTTGGAAAGGAAATATATCACACAATATTATCTGGAAAGGAAACATCACACAACGTTACCTGGAAAGGAAACATATCACACAACATTACCTGGAAAGGAAACATATCACACAACATTACCTGGGAAGGAAACATATCACAAAACATTACCAGAAAAGGAAACATATCACACAACATTACCTGGGAAGGAAACATATCACACAACATTACCTGGAAAGGAAACATATCACACAATATTACCTGGAAAGGAAACATATCACACAACATTACCTGGAAAGGAAACATATCACACAACATTACCTGGAAAGGAATCATATCACACAACATTACCTGTAAAGGAAATATATCACACAACATTATCTGGAAAGGAATCATATCACACAACATTACCTGGAAAGGAAACATATTACACAACATTACCTGGAAAGGAAACATATCACACAACATTACCTGGAAAGGAAACATATCACACAACATTACCTGGAAAGGAATCATATCACACAACATTACCTGGAAAGGAAATATATCACACAACATTACCTGATAAGGAAACATATCACAAAACATTACCTGAAAAGGAAACATATCACACAACATTACCTGGGAAGGAAACATATCACACAACATTACCTGAAAAGGAAACATATCACACAACATTACCTGGAAAGGAAACATATCACACAACATTACCTGGAAAGGAAATATATCACACAACATTACCTGAAAAGGAAACATATCACACAACATTACCTGGGAAGGAAACATATCACACAACATTACCTGAAAAGGAAACATATCACACAACATTACCTGGAAAGGAAACATATCACACAACATTACCTGGAAAGGAAACATATCACACAACATTACCTGAAAAGGAAACATATCACACAACATTACCTGAAAAGGAAACATATCACACAACATTACCTGGAAAGGAAACATATTACACAACATTACCTGGAAAGGAAACATATTACACAACATTACCTGGAAAGGAAACTTACCACACGCCATCACTGTGAATCATATCATATCACACGGCATCACATACATCGACACACAGTACCCTCCCCCCGCCACACACACACACACTAACACACACACACACACACACACACACACACACACACACACACACACACACACACACACACACACACACACACACACACACACACACACACACACACACACACACACACACACACACACACACACACACACACACACACACACACACACACACACACACACACACACACACACACACACACACACACACACACACACACACACACACACACACACACACACACACACACACACACACACACACACACACACACACACACACACACACACACACACACACACACACACACACACACACACACACACACACACACGGTATTTGTTTCGGATGTTCCATTGCGCAAGGACATTTTGAACTGCAATGTGAGATTAATTATTGTCCTTTTTATGTTTTGTTTCTCAAGTCGTTCAAGACATATACTCACTGGCCGATGACTTTTGTTTTGTTTTGATCGATCTTAAAGCTTAACCAAGTTTAGCGGTCGTTATTTCCAAGCTGTGATCGGAACTTTCATTAATACTTTGGCGATTTTACAAGTTTTCTTCTCGTCGGGTGAAACCATTGCTCCTTTTTGACGCAAAGAAATGTGATCCTTAACCTTTACCCTCACATCTTGTATTGGGGTTTGATTTTTTTTTACTTCTTTTTATTTTTGTTTTTTTATGTATTTTGTATTTGGTTTGATTTTTTTCATTAATCTTAATCCTAATCTTTTGTTCTTCATTTTAAGTTTTTTTAGTATTTTATATTTTTTTTTATTTTTTATTTAGTTTCTTTTTTTTTTTTTTATACATTCTGCACTGGCCTTACTCCATCGCTGCCACGTCCCTCTCGCTTACTTCGTCAAAGTCATCCTCGCCTTCACCCTCCTTACTCAACAGGACCAGGGTGGCGGGCGGGCGGGTCCGGAGGGGCGGCAGCAGCGCCCACCCCGAACTGCCCCACCACCACCTCCACCACCTCTTCCCGGTCCATCTCCACCCGGTCCACCTCCTCAAAGCCATCCTCTTCTTCAATCTCCTCGGCAGGCGGCTCGAGAGGGGCGGCAAGGTCCCCCACCCCGAACTGCCCCTCCTCCACCGCCTCCATCACCTCCCTCTGATCCATGTCCTCAAACTCATCCTCGTCTTCCCCCTCCTCCTCACCCCGAGGGTGGTGGACGGGCGGGACAGGAGGGGGGACTAGAGCCCCCACCCTGAACTGCCAATTCACTGCCTCCACCACCACCACCACCTCCCTCAGTTCCACTTCTTCAAAGTCATCCTCTTCAAACACAGGGTCAAGATCAAGACCAGGGTCATCGTCAGGGTTGTCATCATCAGATTTGTCATCATCAGGGTTGTCATCGTAAGGGTTCTCATCGCCAGGGGCGCTGGCTCCCGAAATGAAGCTCGCCAGGGTAGCGAGCAGCAGCCCTTGCAGGACCCACCACCAGTAGGCGAGGGTGTGCAGGACGTCGGAGGGTCCCAGGCCCAGTCCGTGCAGCAAGGGCTGTGCCTGCAGGTCGTATAGCACGCGGAGCGCACCTCGCGCGAGGTCGTCACTATAGGTGACGTGAGCGGCGAGCCACACCCTACGCAAGGAATCATGTCCGTGCGTCAGGAGGAGGACGAGCACGGAGCACAGCGCGGCAATGCCCCGCAGGAGGTCACTCTGGTCCTGCTGATGGTAGGCGTAGGCCAGGGTGACCACGTGGCCGGCCAGCAGCAGGAGCAGCAGCAGGCCGGCCACACACTTGTACGGGCGGCGCATAATAGCCTTGCGTAGGCGTTGGCAGGGCGTTGATAAACGCGACATTGTGCCTTCCATCGCTCCGTGTTTGGAGTTACTGTACCTCTGCTGACACTCTTCACTTTCAGTGTCAAGATCACTGTCAGGGTCATCGTCAGGGTTGTCGTCGTCAGGGTTGTTATCGTCAGGGCTGTCATCGTCGTGGCTGTAGTAATCAGGGGCGCTGGGCCCCAAGATGAAGCTCGCCAGGGTAGCGAGCAGCAGCCCCTGCAGGACCCACCACCAGTAGCCGAGGGTGTGCAGGGCGTCGGTGGGTCCCAGGCCCAGGGCGTGCAGCAGGGGCTGTGCCTGCAGGTCGTATTGCACAGCGAGGGCCTCTCGCACGAGGTCGTCACTATAGGTGACGTGAACGGCGAGCCATGCCCACCGCATTAAGGAACTCCCGGATGGCCGGAGGAGGGCGACGGATGGCACGATGAGCACGGAGCATAGCGCGGCAATGCCCCGCAGGAGGTCACTCTGGCCTTGCTGATGGTAGGCGTAGGCCAGGGTGGCCACGTGGCCGGCCAGCAGCAGGAGCAGCAGCAGGCCGGCCACACACTTGTACGGGCGGCGCATAATAGCCTTGCATAGGCGTTGGCAGGGCGTTGGTAAACGCGACATTGTGCCTTCCATCGCTCCGTGTTTGTTGTTATTGTGTGTCTCAAGGAACACTTCACTTTGTGAGTTATCTTCGAGAGGTAATTCAACCGTTACGTGCATGTTGCTGTTAATGCACCTTTGCTGTCCATCCTCCACCGCCACCACCACCTCCCTCAGTTCCACTTCAAAGTCACCCACAGGGTGAGGATCACTGTCAGGGTCAGCGCCAGGGTTGTCATCGTCAGGGTTGTCATCATCAGGGTTGTCTTTGTCCGGGGTGCTGGGTCCCGAGATGAAGCTCGCCAGGGTAGCGAGCAGCAGCCCTTGCAGGACCCACCACCAGTAGGTGAGGGTGTGCAGGGCGTCTGGGGGTCCCAGGCCCAGTCCGTGCAGCAGGGGCTGTGCCTGCAGGTTGTTTAGCACGCGGAGGGCGCCTCGCGCGAGATCGTCACTATAGGTGACGTGAACGGCGAGCCACGCCCTACGCAGGGAATCATGTCCGTGCGTCAGGAGGAGGACGAGCACGGAGCACAGCGCGGCAATGCCCCGCAGGAGGTCACTCTGGTCCTGCTGATGGTAGGCGTAGGCCAGGGTGACCACGTGGCCGGCCAACAGCAGGAGCAGCAGCAGGCTGGCCACACACTTGTACGGGCGGCGCACAATAGCCTTGCGTAGGCATTGCCAGGGGGTCGATAAACGCGACATTGTGCCTTCCATCGCTCCGTGTTTGTTGTTATTGTGTGTCTGAAGGAACACTTCACCTTGTGAGTTATCATCGAGGGGTAATTCAACCCGCACGTCCATGTTGCTTTTATTGTATTTCTCAATGCTTGTTTGAGTTCGTGAGTTCTCTTCGAGGGGTATGTCCACCACTACGTGCATGGTGCTTTTATTGTGTTTTTGAGTGTTCGTCCGAGTTTGTGAGTTTTCTTGGAAGGGTAATTCCACCCTTACTTCCATGCAGCTTTGCTTTTGTTTTTGAGTGTTTGCTTGTTTTTGTGGGTTAGCTGCGTGAGGCAATCCAAGCTTTATGTCCATTTAGCCTTCTGAAGGTTATCTTGGCTCGGGGGCCAGCCACGGGATTTTGATTTCTTGAGATGGGGGTATCTTTTTCCCTTTGCTTACCCTATACAGGGTTGAGATTTACCACATCACCTCGGTTTGAGATATGCCGTTTTAGGGAGCTCGGAGTTGACATTGCATGGGGCGAAATCTAGAGCTAGTTACACCTTTTGTAGGGAAGATCGCTACGGAAGCTGATTGGCTGGATGGAGGGAGTGTCTGGTTAGCTACGGGAGCTGATTGGCTGGATGGAGGGAGTGTCTGGTTAGCTACGGGAGCTGATTGGCTGGATGGAAGGAAGTCTTATTCTTAAAGGTATCGGCGCCTCGGTTCGCCTGTTTGAAAAGCCTCTCAATGAAGTGGCTGTGGTTCTCATGGACTGTTTTGTGATGCTGGTGATAGTTGCACACGCCTTCTGCACCCCGAATGGTAAAATCACCCATGACAAACAGGTTAATCTTCTCTGTGGCCTTGGGAAACAGTCATAACGGGAGTCCGATTCGTTTGAAAATATGGGCCTTAGGAGTAAGAAGTTGGCATTTTCTCGCTTCAGTAATTGTTGAATCCCACTGTCTTAAAACATTATGCGAAACAAATCAATAAGATTAATAACAGGTGGAGGAGATTAATAGAAAAGGTAGGGGGGAAATTGGAGATGTACTAAACGCCATCTAAAGTCGATAGAGTGCTGCATAAATCATTCCCTATATAGGAGATGCATGATTACAGATACATCATGAGAGTCAACCACTGATTCCCGGTGCCAGACAGCATACCGTACACTTTACCGGTTTGTATTGCGTACTAAATACCCTGACATGAAAATGAGTATAAATTCTGAGACACTTTGCAAGTTTAATATGGAATGAGAATATACGTTACGGATAAACAATCTCCGTGGCTCAAGATCTTATCAGACAATGATTCGGACAGGACTAGGCCGCCACAGAGCTATTGAGTAAGGACTAATTTATCTGTTCATTCTATCTCTGTCTTCCGCACACCGAGGTCGGTATTATAAGACACTTTCGCTACTCACATCAGCGATTTCTAGAGGCCAAAGAGGGGGTCTGTCGGGTCCTAATGAGTGTTTCCTCAGGTTCACGGTATAGGAGAAGGGTCAGTCTACCACCAGGGTCATAAAACTACTCCTGGAAATGCCCACAACTCCTACGAAAGCCTTGTCAAATGTGTGTTCTTGGGCGGCGAAATGTCTTATGATACGACCCCAAGTCTCTAAACATCACCAGCAAGGAAGGAACGAGGAATGGCGGCAGCAGGGCGACGCGCCGTGGCCTGACACTCGAAACGCCTCTGGTGGGTCTCTAGGAGCCGGATCTGGCTGACCCTGACTGCCTTGCTTCATCCGAGGGTGACGGCCTGACAGCCCTCCTGCTTCCCATCCACGAGGGACTCCACGCCGGGCGCCCCCATTAATGACTCCTCGTGTCTATCAGCATTATAGCGTCGTGGATATAGAGAGACAAGCTAATGAAGGTGTTCAGATCTGGAACCTTCAAGCAGAGTTTAATTGACGTGTAAGAAAACTGTGAGGCGATGCTCATGTATAGAGTCTGGAGGAGTAAAAGGGAAAAGCTCAGTTACTACTGTCCTTGTTTTTATTTTGGGTTGTCTTAAAAAGGCTTTAAACATATTTAGTAAGGGTGCGTGTGTTTAACATTTCCCAAAGTCTTCACTGGATACTAATTTACGTCTTATTGGAGATCTGACATTTACCAATAAATCATTAAACATTTTCTCTTAACATGATAAACTGGAATTCGATGTTTTTTTTTATTGGTTGCAGTGGTACGATTCATATTATTTATTCGATGTATTTCTTATTTACTCGTATATGCTAATGCTGGTCTTTACTAATAAGCTAAAACTGATGGTGATAGTGTTCAGCTGGTCGGATAAAAAAAAGTGACTTTCCTACATAAATAAAAATTGTTTTCGAAAGCTACACAACCTTCACATCTCCCATCCTGCGGTGGAGACTTTCCTGATGAGTCCTTACTCCCACGTTATGATTATACTCCGAAACAGTTGTGTTGTTATGTTTTTTTTTGTATCTACTGATGTCTTTTGGATTGCCAGTGTTTCGAACAATCAGCGTTTCAGTTTGTTTATATGTCATCTGCGTCTGCATATTCGGCACATTTGTTTGACGATTTAAGCATTTGACGGTCGGTCTGTCTCTTTGCTTGTTATTCCCTATATATGTCTTTCGGTTCGATTTTTTTTTGTCTGTTTGCCTGTCTATCTGTCTGAATGTATATATACTTCTTTGTCTCTGTCTGTCTGTCTGTCTATCTCTGTCACCCCTCCCCACACACACAGAGGTGCGAGCGCTCAAAATATAATTGTGTGTACACAAATGAATATTCATAAATACATTAACACATTGGCGGTGGCTGAGTGGTTAGCGTGCTGGGTTCACATTCAATACGCCATTGACAACGTCAGTTCGAATCCCCACGCTATCACCTGGGATTTTTCAGTCACCGCCGAGTGGCCTAAGACTACCCACATGCTGTCCAGAAGACCACCCATCGACCCGGACTCTACTCTAGAAGAAACCGTCCAGTGAATCAAGAATGAGTTCCCGGGGGCAGCTTCAGCCGAGCATAACTGGCGCCACTTTAAAAAAAAATTGCCCGCACCATGACGGGCCTGAACCGACCATCTGGCCCCTGAAGAAAGCCTACCGGCGCTATAGGCAGGGATGTAAACACACACACACACACACACACACACACACACACACACACACAGGTGATTCTTTATCTTACAAACAAAAACCTTCCGACAGGTCCTTCATGTGGTCAAGGTGAGGCGGAGTCCTATGCGTGTTGTGTAACCTCATCATTAAGGGAAAGCTCCTTCTTTTGGCGGGGATAAAATTTACGATGATTCTATGTTTGTGAAGATTATGATTTGATATGACGAACGAGCTTGCATGGGTAAAACAAAATAAAAGAAATGAGGGAGGCATTATCTCGGACGCGCAAGACGATAATAAATGTGAATAAAAGAAAAGAGCATACAGGGGGAAAAAGCTGCTGCGGCAAAATCACAAAAAGACCGAGGCCGGCCACCTGCACGGGGCCTGATGCGCCATACCACGGTGGTGCTTTTTGCGTTCTGTATCACGCTTGGAACTGCTGGCAAAAGATGAGCCTTCTTACTGCAGTGTTTCGATGGTCAACGTAATAATAACAAGGAAACTAATCTATACAAACCAAATAAATGTTAGACGCTCCTCGCGTCTGACGTGTGCAGCAGAAGGCAACGTATTTAGGGCTGGTGGGGGCAAAGGAAAAGGTGATTGTTTGATGGTGAGAATTATGTGTGTGTGTGTGTGTGTGTGTGTGTGTGTGTGTGTGTGTGTGTGTGTGTGTGTGTGTGTGTGTGTGTGTGCAGTGAAAGCATTAAAATGGGTTTCCTTTATAAAACAATATATCATCTAATAGGCGTTGAGAAAAGTAAACGCTCCACATTACTGTAAGGACTCATGAAAATGATGCATGAAAATAAAAGTTTTTCATCAATGTTTAGAAAGATAAAAGCATAGTATTTGTAAATAAGTTACAGAGAAAAAAATATTGCCTTCCCCCCCAAAAAAAAAGATAGCAATGGTTCCCCCCCTTTATGTCCCATCTCCGTTGATTATACTTTTTTTATAAAGGAAAAGATAACCCGGCGCTTTCTCCTATCGGGGACAAGTATTGCGGCCAATCACTGCTCGTGACACGGGCTTGGGTGTAGCCGTCCGTCAGCCCTTGTGTCACAGCTAGCCTTTGTACTCCACTTCCTTTTCTAAACACACAGGTGTGGTGCAGGTACTACTGTACCACACAACGTTCCCCAAACGCCCATTAGACACGAAGCAGACAACAAGCCATTACGTCATCCTCGAGGTTGGGCGTTCTGTATCGTCTCCGCCAGTTTTTCTCCCCCGCACAGATGCTGTCCATATACAGGGGCCTTGTCCGCCCTCGTATGGAGACACCTCTGCACTCGAAATTGACCTCTCTTTTGGCCACTCTTTACTTTTGTCTGTTGTGGGAGCGGTGAGTAGCGGGCTTTTTTTCTACACTTTTTGTTGCCCTTGAGCCGTCTCCATTGTTGTTGAAAAAAGGGGAGGGGGGAGGTTGTCGGGGGTGGGGGCTGGAATCGCAGATCATTTGAGTGAGTGGACGTGTTGTGATTGTCTTTGCGTGTAACCTTTGTAGACGATGGATGATAACTCTTGGTTGCCGCGGGCGGGCTCTACAGTTTTTACTTGGAGTTTTAAAAGGTTGGATAGCGTGCTGGTTGTTGTAGTACATGGCTGCTGGGTGATAGTCGGGTTGGGTGGTGCGTGCTGGCAGTTGTGGTGTGTGGAGAGCAGGACGCAAGTTTACAAGAAAGAGATTAAGGAAATATATACCAAATGTTATTTATCCAAGCGAGGAAAAAAAGCAGTGGACCTATCTAACGAATTAAGAAGTCAAGCAGTTTTACCATTAACATCTTTTGACTTACAAATTACACGTCACTCTGCTGCCATTCGAGTGATCTTCAAACGAGCTGATGGCGGGAAATTAACGCTTGACAAAGGGGCACGTCTCGTTGTCTTTCACGTCATTAATATCTGAGGCGTTTAATTTGCTTTGCTTGCACGCGGAACATTCGAGACTTTTCAAAATTATATAACATAACTACGTTCGACGGACCAGTAGAAGGACGAAGGACCAGTAGAAGAACGAAGCAGACGTTACAATTCTTGGTGCCGTTAAGAAACTTCGAAAAACTACATCCTTTACCCACTACTTCTTCTTCC